>NW_025920375.1:0-144029 GCF_902686445.1 Sciurus carolinensis
TATTTAAAATTTTACATAAGTATATATATAAAATTTTATGTTACTTTTTACACTGAAATGGGAATTAAAAAATAGTAAAGAAATCCTGGTTTGTTTACAGATTGATAATGTGGAACAGCGAATCATTTTGCCACTTTTTCTACCAAAAAGTTAGAATTTCTATTAGCTTTTGTTTGATTCATGTTTCAAATGTAATGTTGTAGTGTATCGTTTGTTAGGAACCTCACTGCACCTGAGAATGGGCTCTGCCTCTTACCTTACCCCATGTTTTGATGGCTCCAAATAAAACTAGATTTAAGCTTATTTATGTTCAGAGGATAGATTTTTGTTGTAAAGATTACTGTGATCTCAAAATAAACAGGAGATATAACATGTAACTAATAGTTTAGGATTATAAAAATCATGTTTCTTGGTTCATAACTATTATATTAATTATATTGATTGAATATGCTTTTGCTCTTGTTAATTTTATTTTGTATTTGTTCTTGTAAAATTTATAACTGTTGCCTGTTAGTGTTTGCAGAAATACTGATTCTAATAGAAAAACCTGAGTTAATTTGAGAAAATAAGACTTTGCCTACAGGAAAGATAGGATATAAGACTGACTTCCAGTACTGACCCCAATTACATGGAAATATAACAGTGGTCCACCTTATGCTTTGAATATAGTCCTTAATGATCTGCCGCTCACTGCAACTTATTTTTTAAATGGACATATTTCTTTTCTCTTCCTCTCTCCCTCTTTCTAATCTCTCCAGCTCCCTAATCTTTGGGGAAACAGGATTATCTTTCTTCACCATCCTGAGCCAAATTATCTGTCCCTGGACACACACCTACCAAAAGGAACACAGTAATTCAGACATGGGGATGGCACCATAAGATCTCAGAAATGATTAAGCTCCAAAGTAGCAAGTGAATTAAAACTCCCAACAGAGAACACATGGAATGTAGCCTTTGAGTCACTTCTTCAAAAAGCATCTATCGCCCCTTATGGGCAGAATCAGCCTCTGAGAAAGGAGTACCTTGTGTTTCTCCTTTGCTAACAACTTATTTTTACTTTTTTTTTTCTCAAAACCATGTCCTCATTATAGAATCTGCATTGGGGAAAAGGATAGAGCTTTTGGTAACAAATTTGATGACCCAGATTGGTCCCAAGAGCAGTGCCCACTCTGGCTTTCTTGGGCAGACCTGACTTTCCAAGTAACCCACTTTCATGCTGAGGATGCAGGATGGCTGACAAATTTGTTGAGAGCCAACTGCTTGAGAGATAGGAGATGGAAATGGAAGAGATTTCTTGAGGTGGAACTGGAGGAGCTATTTCTGTAAGTAAAGGTAGGGAATGAGGAACTGTCCCAGCAGCTGTTGAAGCTCCTTTTGCTTCAGTGAACTCCTGCCTTCTCTTCCTGAACAGTACAGGTTTTTTCAGCTTAGTCCACATTGAGAAAAAGGAAACTGAACTCAGTAAGATCACAACACCTTGGTCATCTGGTAAGTCGGTATGCACACTGAGATCTTTAATTTCACACATCTGGTTGCTCTTTTTTGGGAACATCTGGTCCTAACTGTGGTGGACATCTGTAGTTTCTACTGGTATAGGAGTCATGGTTAAGGAGAAGTCAAGAACCTAGGGATATTTACTCTCTTCTTATTGTTCTAGTTTCTCATCTGTTTGTTGGCTTTGGGTTTGGGGATTTCCTCTGGTTATCTGTCTGTTTTTGTTTGTATTTGCTATTGTCTCTTTCAAGACATGGGCAATGCTGTATTGATCTTATAGGTTTCCTCTTGGGAAAGATCGTGGCTGAGGGAGCCATCTACAGATATAAACCTAAGAAAATGATGATGTTTTACCATAACAAACTGACCTTTGAAATGACTTTCTGAATTATACAGTCATGCAGCTATAGTTGGTCTGTCAGAAGTTTGAAAACAAGTATAAAATGGTTGTATGTGCCAGTCTGTCATAAAGTTTCCCGTTTGTTGACCATGGTTTTAGGGATCCTCTTTGGTTGTCTGTCTTTGTTTCTTTCTTTGTATGTGTAACTGGCCCTTTAAGACATGGGCAATGATGAGTTGATCCTATAGGTAATCTCTTGGAAAGATCTTGGCTAAATGGATCACTTAGAAGTATAAGCCTAAAAGAAAGATATTTTACTGTAACACAATCTGGCATTTGAATGGTTTTATGGATTATTACACAATCTTGCATTTGGAGTTGGTCTGTCAGAGGCAAAGTAAATAATTTCAATCAACCCAGTGCTAGCAAGCCCACCAGCACTGAATCTCAGCTGGCTCCAGTCAGCCAAAGATCATCTTGCTGGCATCAGGGTCACCATCCTGGGTAGAAAAAAAATTCCAGGAAATATGCCTGGGTTGTAGCAAATGGGCAAAGAAGACCTGGCCTCTGTCCTGCCTTCAAGCCCCTTTGGCCCAGTGATGGGAGAATGTTACTGGCCACAAAGGACTTGGCAACTTAGGTTCTAGCATCATTAGTTTATGACCTAGGAACAGGAATAGTCTTCTCTTTTAAAATCAAACAGTATATCCCATTTGACCAGCGGATATCTGTCACTGTGACAAAGCAATTCTTGCTGAGAGTATTCCATCAAACTAAATGCATGGGAAGACTGGCAGGACAAACAGCTGCATGCAGAAAATAAAAAAAATACAGAAACTAAAGCCAAGCCATGTTTGTTGGCAACTTCGGCTAAAGGATCTTAAAGAAAGTCAAAAGAATAGGATAGACACAGCCACTAGGGAAGCTGAAGGAGGAGAAGTACAAATTCAAAACCAGCCTCAGCAACATAGTGAGGCACAAAGTGACTTAGTGAAACCCTGTCTCTAAATAAAAAGGGCTTGGGATATTGCTCCATGGTTAAGCACCCCTGGGTTCAATCCCTGGTACAAAATTAAATAAATCAATAAATAAAAGAAAAAGAAAAGAAAAAGAAAAAAATGAAAAAGGATAGAAAAGGCCTCCTCCATTGAATATTAGTATACCTAGTATAACAAAAAATGCACAAAGGGGCTTCTGGATAAAATAGACAGTTGGGAACTCACTAAAAGTTAGTGGCATTATAGTAATTATAAGGGCTACAATTCAGACTCAAAGATATCCTGTGATCCATCCCCTCAAATGCAATCTGGAAGAAAAAAACAATAAGGCACAATTTTTTCATATGCCAAATTCTCTAATCCCTCTCCTGGTTCAAAATATGCTGTATAAACTTAATGCACTGATAACATTCAGAAGAATTGTTTTAGAATATGAATTTAAGAAAGGATCTTATACTAGAAAGAAATATAAGAAAGTTGCAGGTATGAAAATATATTTTAGTATGGAAAGTTAGAAGTTGAAAAAAGTTTCTGAATGAGAAAACCTTTTTATGGTAAAATAATATTCTGGTACTAAGGTCCAAGATGAAAGAGAGGACACAACTAAGGATGTAAACAAGATGTAGAATGTCTAAATAAGTTTCAGAAATTTTATGGAAGGTAAGTCTCAAAAAGTATATGTATGCAATTAGATTGACTATAATAAGCACAGTCAAAATTATTAAAACTTTAATGCAGTGACATCAGTCAATGTCTGAACATTGATTTGCTCCTATCTAACAAGATAATTTTCTTGTGTCAATTAGGTTTTGTTCCTTAAGGTAACTAAGTCTTAAAGTATTTAGGGTTTGTATCTGTTTTAAAGTATTTTAAAGGATTATTTTGTAACTGCTTAAATAAATAACTGTTTTTTAAAGATTATTATAATATAGTTAACACCCTACATATATGTAACTAGAGATATGTATATATCTGGGAACTGTGTATGTCTGAGTCTTGTCTGTTATGTAAAAGTTTATAAAATGAAAATTTACGTACATTTACTGGAAAGGAAGCCACGCTGCCATTTGATGACCTGGCTTACATAGGTTTCCGTTAAGTCCATTTCAGATCATTAACACTGTTTTCTAAATGTATAAGATTTGCTTATCCTTTGATATTTTTCTAGTACCGCTCACCAATGCAGACCTGTGATTATTTTTAGCATACACTATGAATCTAAATTTTACTTTAAGAGTTAAACATATTTAGTATAAGGATATCTGTGTAATTGTGACACTAGCTATTACTGGATTATTTGTTTATTAAATAAATACATGTTTTTCAAGTATATAGTCCTTTTACAATATAAAGCTTGGGAGAACACTTTACCAAGTTATCATTCTCTAAAGTTGTCTGTAGAAATATTATCTTTCAGATTTATATAGAAATAACACATTTGATTTTCATTTATGTGATATAATGTTTTGTAACTGGATAAAAGTAACTTGTTGTCAATAAGTTATACATAAAATGTTGTGTTACTCTTTACACTGAGATGGGAATTTAAATGTATTTTGGAAGGTAATAAGGGAGACTGATTTTCTTCAAAGGTTGACAATGTGGAGCATGAAAGTATTTTGCAACTTTTTCCATGAGTAGGAAGTTAGACACTCCCTTAGTCTTTCTGTTTGATTCATGTTTCAGATGTGATGTCACATTATGTTAATTGATATTCAATAGACTCGGGAAACAATATATGAGAACTTTGAAGAATGATTTGTTTTTAATTTGTTCTAATTAAGTGTACATGACAGTAGAATGCACTTATACATTTTGACAAATCATACATAAATGGAGTATAATTTCTCAGTTTTCTGATTGTACATATTGTGGGATCATATCAGTCATGCAGTCATATACATACATGAGGTAATAATGTCTGTTTCACTCTAGTATCCTTCCACCCCCATACCCCTTCCCCTCCCTTCACTCCCCTCTACCTAATATAAAGTAACTCTATTCTTCCCTACCCCTGCCCCCTTTATTGTGAATTAGCATCTGATTATCAGAGAAAACATTCAGATTTTGGTTTTTTGGGTTTGGCTTATTTCACTTAACATGATATTCTCCAACTCCATCCATTTACCAGCAAATGCCATAATTTCACTCTTCTTTAAAGCTGAGTAATATTCCATCATAAATATAAATATGTGTATATATATATATATTCTGCCATAAATATATATGTATACATATACATATATATATATCACATATATACCATATTTATGTGTGTGTGTGTGTGTGTATATACACCACATTTTCTCTATCCATTCATCTGTTGAAGGGCACCTAGGTTGGTTCCATAGTTTGGCTATCATGAATTGAGTTGCTATAAACATTGATCCAACCAGAATGGTAATTATCAGGAATACAAGCAACAATAAATGTTGGCGTGGATGTGGGGAAAAGGTACACTAAAACATTTCTCGATGGATTGCAAATTGGTGCAGCCACTCTGCAAAGCAGTGTGGAGATTCCTCAGAAAGCTTGGAATGGAACCACCATTTGACCCAGCTATCCCACTCCTTGGCCTATACCCAAAGGACTTAAAATCAGCATACTACAGTGATGCAGCCACATCAATGTTTATAGAATGATATTTTTTAAAAGGTAAAGATTAGCTTCAGAAACAAAACCCTTTAAATTTTTCCAAGTGGCTAGCCTCACCTAAGTTAGGTCTCTGCCTCTCAGCCTTTTCCATGTTAAGATTGCTCCAAAGTAAGCTAAATTAAGTTTATTTAAAGTTGTGTTCAAAAAATAGATTTTTGTTTCTTCCCTGAGTTGCATGCTCTGAGGAACTCCATAGGTGATGAGTCTTGCTGCCAGTAGATTCCAGTCAGAAGAGGGAAGGAGAGGTGGTCCCAGGTGCTGCCAGGTGTGAAGGTAGTGATTCTCCATTGCACACTCTCCCTTCTGTACTCCTGCCTACTGCCAGTTCCAGGATTCATCATGCCTAAGTAAACAAATTAAATAAATGTCCATCAACAACTAAACAACAATAACAATAAAAGAATGCACCCATGGTGAAGAACTTCAGATCTACAGTGAGATTAAGGGCCCAGAGGTTGCACAGGTGTCTGGGGCTATGAAGGAGCCCTCTCCCTCCTCCTCCTAGCCTCTGATGCCTGGCAACCTGCATGAGGTTCCTTTTGCTGTAACACCCAGCACTCCTGAGGATTTTCTGAATTCCTGATCCTCTTCCATTGCCATTACGGCCCCCTTTTTGATTCAGTCCAGTGAAGGCTCCAGTAGGGAAGAAGAGGAGAGTGTTTCAAGCACCTCAGAGATGGCATCGGACCCCAAGTACATGCCCAAAAGTGCTCTAGATGAGAAAGTGACTTTCTTGGTGAATTTCCTATTGCTCAAGTATTGAACAAAAGAGCCAGTCTGAAAGGCAGATGTGCCGAGGTTTGTCATGGAAGAGTATGAGTCCACTTCCATATGATCCTCCTGTGAGCCTCTGAGTGTTTGGAGATGGTCTTTGGCCTTGATGTGAAGGAATAGATTCCATCAACCAATGTTATGGCCTCTCCATCAAGCTGGACCTCACATACATTGGGATGCTGAGTGATGAAGAAAATATACTCAAGACCAGATTCCTGATACTTATGCTGAGTGTGATCTTCAAGAAGGATAACCGTGCCACTGAAGAGGAGATCTGGGAGATGCTGAAAAATGATGGGGATCCCGTCATGATGATAAGCACTTCATCTTTGGGGATGCCAGGCAGCTCATCACCCATGAGTTTGTGAATGAAAAGTACCTGGCATACCACCAGGTAGCCAACAGCAATCCAGTGTTCCCGTGGGGTCAAAAAGCCTGTGCCAAAACCAGCAAAATGAAAATCCTGAGTTTTTGGTCAAGGTTCACAGAATTGACCCAAGTGATTTCTCAGCTCATTATGAGGAAGCTGTGCTAGAAGAAGAATAGAGAGCACTAGCCAGAATTTCAGTTTAGTGTGGCTCTAGTTCTGTGGCCACTGCCAGTTCCAGTGCCATGGGAGGCAGCTTCTCCAGTGTCTAATGAAGTCAGAAATAGCTCCTTCACATATTTTTCAAGGTCAGAGTTTAAAGTAGAAAGAGTGTATGGCTCCAGGGAAAATGCAGGTTTGTAGGGTAAGCAGAATATATCACCCTTGTGTTCCTCTTTTGTGCACATAACTTGATAATTTGATCTTTTATTTTTGGTGTTTGTATCATTCAACTGTTATTTAATAATGCTTCACTTCAAAATCTCCAGGTTGTAAATGATATTGGTCGCACATTTAATGCAGTTTATTTGGTCAAGTACTATGTCCTTTGATGCCTCCTAAAACATATTGGAAACCATCTACCTGTACTGTGATCTTAGAAAGATAACATGCATGGCTTTGCTTTACTCTCAACATTAAAATAGATGTGGTCCAGAAATAGATAAAAATATAATATTATCAATGATTTCTTTATTACACCTTTTAGGTATTTGTTTTATGACATTTTATATTTGTATATGAATTTGCTTAACTTACATACAATTCTGAAAAATAAAGCTCAAGAAATTATAAAAAAGATTTTGTTGTAAATATTACTATAATATTGAAATAAATAGCAGATATAATACAAAACTTGTGTAAAGGTTCAGGAAAATTGTAAAAGTTATTTAGATTTGTAAAATAATTTTCAAATAATTAAAACTTGTATGTAAGTGTGTAGCTTTGTAGAGGCTAAATAGATACCAAAGACACTTTGATGGTCATTTTGTATTTTCCTTGTAAAATTTTATAACTGTTGCTCATTTGCGTTTTTGTAGAAGTACTTCTTCTAACAGAAAAACCTGAGTTAATTTAAGACAGTAAGTCATCACCTATAAGAAAGATAGAATATTATATTCTAGTGTTAATACTGACCCCAATTAAATGGAAGGGGTGACAGTAAAATCATAGATGTTGGAATTATAATCCATTATTCCCACTTTAAGACTGGTGAAAGTGGCCTACTGTGTGTTTAAAACAACAATAATATCTTGAAGAACAAAATCAAGGAAGTAAAAGGGTCACTGAAAAAACAGCCAATATTTTGGCCCTTGCCCTGTAAGGTCAGCCAGGAACCAGAGAATGATGGGACACTTTTAAGGATCCTACACCTCCAGGGAGTCAGACAATCTCCTAATCAGGGGGATTGAGTGGACCCTAGAGAACACAAAGCCAATCAGTGCACATTCTTCAAAGAGGAGTGTCACTTCCAAAGGAAGCCACATATGGTCAGCAAGACCCTGATTCATTCTACAGAGAGCAAAACTGATAGAGAAAGGCTAAAGGAATTAAAGGGCTTCTCACACATTCCCAAGAGTGATATCTGAGGCATCTCAGCTAAACCTAAGGGTAAATAAGAATAAGACTGGTTTTGATCAAATTGGTCTTAAGACCACATGGCAGGAAAATATGACCAAAGCACAGTTATACATATACATTTAAAAGGAAAGACAATGTTTTCTTTTTTTTAATGTAACTTAAGATGTACACTTGTGTCAGCTTTACCAAAAATAAGTAAGCTGGAGACTGTAAAGGAAGGATCTTGTATGGGAGTGCCTAATAATAAATATCACAAAGGACTCTAGCACAACAGGTTTGTTCTGAGTCAATTTGGGCCTAATATTGAGAGGGGGCAAAAGGAGAGTCAGTGTAGATAATGAATGATTGGGCCCAGAAGAGGGGAGCTGGTTCAAAAAGAAATAAAATGCTAATACCTCCAGGATATTTCCTCTTCTCAACCACCTGTTGACAAGGTCACCTGCCTCCAGGGACTAGTTCCTCCTAACAAAGCATTGTTATAAGTACCCCCTGGGTGGCCCCATTCCTGCCTTTCTGGGCTGATATGGAAAATAAGAAGGGCAACTCCTCCTGGGCTTTTGACCATGTAGGCAAGATAAAATGAGAAGGGGACATGAGAAGACAGGAAAACTAAAATCTATAAAAAGGGCAAGACATCTCCACTCCCTGTGGTACCAGCTCTGAACCCCCTCCTCTCCAGAGCAGTGTTTCTTTCTTTCTTTCTCTCTCTCTCTCTCTCTCCCTCTCTCTTCTATTTTCTACATAAAACTTTTTTGTGCTTGACTTGGCATTTCCCAGGTGTTCAGGACCCAATCCTTATTTTCAAGACCAGTTTCAATTTCATAGACCCACAAATATTACTAACCTTCTCATAGATAAACTTGATCTGTTTTTAACTGGTATGATTATGAGTTACTATCTTCATGGTTTTCAGAGCCTGGCTGAAGTATTAATTGCAGTTGCAATAATTGATTAGAAAAAAGTATTGCTTTGCTTTCTTCTTTATTGTCTTTCTAGCATGATACCTCCCATGCTGTTGGGAGAAATCCTAGTTCTTGGCTGGCAGCAGTGAACGTATCAAGTGTGTAAACCTGCGGGGAGGAGCGTTCTGCTTTGGTCACCTAGGAAAGTAAACAACTGCCTCAAGTTGACCTAGTGTTACCAAGGGAACCTGTATAGGAACCTGGTGGTCTGATTCTCCATGGCACATTGTGACTGGGCAAGAAACCTAGAAAATGTATAGCTGTTTCTGCAATAAACGAGTTTGCAGACTGCTCGCCACAAGACTGCTTCCACCCAACTCCCAGAGTCTGGGTCTTGACTTTGTGCCCTTACCCCGAGTATGAGCTAGCCCAGCACAAGAGAAACTACACTATGCCTTGTGCAGTCACCTGCCAGCTCCCCAAATGGACCTCTGGACTGCCTTGATGTAACAGTGGTTTACCTCATTCTTTGAATATAGCCCGTGTTGTTCTGCCACTGAGGTTTGTATTAAAGAGGACATGTTTTCTTTTCCTCTTCTTCCTCTCCTATGCCCTAATGTTGGGGAAACAGGATTACCTTTTACCCACCCTAGGCTCAGCTATCTGTATTTGTGCGTACACCTACCACAGGAAACAAATATTTCAGACTTTAGGGATGGAACTAACCAAAAGATCTAGGAAATGACTATCTCCTAAATTAACAAGTGAATCACAATCCCCCACCTACCAGGGAACACCTGGAATGGATCTCTTTAAAAAACCTCCATTATCCCTGAAGAGTAGAATCACAGCCTATGGGATAGTTATCCCCTATGTTTCTACTTTTCAAGAAAATCAATAAAACTTCTTTCTCTGTTTTCTCAAAACCATGTCCTCATTATTAGATTGGCATGAGAGACAAGGCCTAAGTTTTTGGTAACAAGAACATGCTTTCTTAATATGTGTGAGATCATCATCCTTATTAACTTCTACACATGGTTCTTATGTCTGACCTCTAAAGGTAATGCACATTTAGCAAGATATTAAATTCAAGATATTGAGGGGGAGGAAGTATTTTCAGCTAAATATTTTCAGAACATATGTTCTTCACCTCCAACCTTAGTGATTCAAGAATATCAGTGTATGAAAACCTTACAAATTCTATTGTAAAAATACTAATTCAAATTTGTTTAACCTAGCATTTTCAAACTTTAAGTTACAATGGGATATTTTTATTAAAGGAATATTAACTCATTTTATAACTGTAACTCCCTGTAAAATGCTGAGAAATTCTGGCCAGCAAATAGCACAGAATATATTTCTTTGTTGATTTGAGAATTTTAGATAATGATTATGACTATGAAAAGCCATTTAGCATTTTAAATATATTTCTTCTCCCTCTTAATTATAGAATATAGATCTAGTACTACAGTTACATGGTTTTGAGCCAAGCAATAGTCCCTTTCTTGCATTCCAGTTTATCTACCACCCTCTTAAAAGAAGATATCAACACTTTTTCAACATTTTGAAAAGTTATTTGTTTTGTAGTTAGCAAAGATTTCTCTCTCTCTTATTGCTCATTAGTATAATTTGGGGGGAAATTATATCTTTAAATCTCAGTAGATTAAATAGTTTGTTCAATACACTTATTTGTTTAGCAAATATTTATTGAGAATTTACTATATATCAGGAATTTAGTTTCTTAGAATATAAAATTGAACAAAATATCACTTGCCTTTATGGAGCTTGCATTCTAACAACAGGAGGCAAGGGATAAATAATAAATAAAGTCAATTATATGTAATATTAGAAGCTGAAAATACTTTATTAATTGGAAAATGTATCATATAAGATATTGTAGAACTGGTAAGTAATAAGTGATGGAGGACATTGTGATTTTTAAATTACTTGATCATGATAGAAGATACCATTAAAAATTCAAAGAAGTCAAATTATTAAGCCATACAGAATACTAGGGAGAATTTTCAAGTAGAGAGTGCATCCAAGTTCAAGAAACAGCAAGAAGACCACTATGGTTAAGTCTGAATGAGCAAGGGGTAGTTGTAGGAGACAAGGGTAAAATTGTAATGGCAGAAGAATAATGGAGCAACAGATCATTCAAGGCCTTGTATCTCATTGTAAAGACAAAAACCTTTCCTCTAAGTCAAGTGGAAGCCATTCATCATTAAACATAGGAGGCATATGATTTGAATGCATTACAATAGTACACTGTGTAGAGATACCAAGTTAGCAACTAGATATGTATGTCTGGAGTTCATTAGGGTACTACATAGATACAGGTTTGGGAATCTTCAGCATATAGATTATATTTAAATCCATGAGACAAGATGAGAAGGGAAGGAGTGATCTAGAGAAGGGATCAAAGGATGAATGAGAGATGAAGAGAAAGCATTAAAAGGCAGGATGAATCATCTGTCATTTCTCTAGTACATTTCAACTATAAATATATAGGGTGAACAACCATAAGACAAAACATGGACTCAGTCTGGTGCTCCAAAGAATGGAAACAAAATATTACCAGTGAAATGTGTGACAATAATTGTGTTTTGTGTCCCCCTATCCTTATGAAAAACTAGTCTCCAAATTTTTCATGATAAATACATATTCATTTAAAATATGAGTTTTTTATAATGAGTTGCTACTTTTTGTGGGGTACAGCACTACATACTAAAGGAGTGAATCCCCTCTAGATGTATGTCAGGAAACTGAAGAAGGCAAGATTTTTTTTTAAAAAAGTTAAATGTTTTCCTATTCTGTGTATGGAAAGGCTCAATGTATATGAGCACATCTGAGTTGGAAGTACAGTAAATTTTCATTTGCACTCCATTAATTTAGAATTTGTGAAAACCCCATTTATAAAACAACATAGGTAAATAACTGATTGTGTGAATATTTTGTCTCAACTATAATTCCCAAAATCAGAAACAGTCATTAGAAAGTCCAGCCTGAACTAAGACTGAGAATAAAATGTGGGTGTGACAGCAGGGATCTAATTGAAGGAAACCTCACAAAGCAAGATGCCATTACAAATATCAAGTCTGAAAGGATAAATGAAGGGCAAGAAGTGAATCCAAAACAAAGTAGAAGCAATATTGATCAGTTGAAAGAAAAATCAATGTGAGGATAGTTGTTTTTCTATGTTCTTCATATAAAAATAGGCCACATTAAGCAAACTTCATGGGATATTAAGACATTGCCAACCACCTTTAGAGAACAGTTTCTTATGGCCTCTTTTGGTGGTAAATAGGTAGCATTCCAATTACATGTTTCTCTGTTCATTAAAGCAGTTTTCCTACTTTGAAATGCTATGTTGCCCCATTAATATATTGTGTGCAAAACTATTTTTTAAACATTCTTCCGTTCAGTACTGAATTTCTCATAAATTAGTTTAAATTAATGAGGTTTCAGTATAAATTCAACTTACTCTTGGCTCACATAATATAGTATCTTATCTTCTAAAGAGAGAAAAGAGCATAATTATGGAAGAACAGAATTGAAAATCTCCTTGGAAACTAAATTTATTTCACATAATTTGCTAATGATAGGAATACAGATGATTGGTTATTAGATACTCATTCCCCTTTGAAACATTGCTTGTTATAGACATTAACACTAAGGAAATATAATAATGACCTTCAGTATCATCTCATATGTGGTTCCTATAGATAATTTACATCAAAGAAAAGAAAATTTTTCTATAGATAATAATAATTGTAGAGTGACTTCTCATTATGACCAGAAAGTAAAAAGTCTGTAATTGTGATTCCTTTTGTTAGAATTGTATATTATACTCTAATTTTCTCCTATATACTTTGTAATTTTTTTCATAAGGATATAACTAAACATCAGTCATTTTTTTATAACATTGTTAGAATAAGAGCCTAGGACTTAGTTAAATAAGTAATAAATCTATTTTTCCCCAAAGAATTACAGACTTAAAAAAATCCTTTGTCTTCTCTCTCTCTCTCTCTCTCTCTCTCTCCTCTCTCTCTCTCTCTCTCCTCTCTCCATTGCTTAATAATTTTTCAAATGCTGGTGAAATTAGAGACATGATTAACACTGAAATAAAAGTCACTACTGGTATATGTGTTAGTAATTTTCAACCTCATGGCAAAATTATTTCAAAGGATATACAAGATGAGCTAGTACCCCAGAACTGTGAAGAACCTGGGAAATGAAGAATGGGGCAGAGTTGTTCAAGACAATGGTCTAAAGGTTAAAACCCCAAAATTAAAGCAGCACAATGTCCAGGCATATTTGAGTTGCAATCTTGACTATTGTTTAGAAAGATTGCCCACGATGCCTTCAACTTTTAAGACCAGTCACATCAACCCAGTTCATTTGCTACTGAAAAGGACATCACTTTGGAAATTGATTCAATGTCAGTAGGTTTTACTTCAAGACATACTCTTGAGCTTCGGGAGGTGGTATCACATAAGTGAAAATAATAAAAAAATTTCCTCTAGAAAACACTGCTGTCTCTTCCTGTTGATTTTTTATTTGTTTGTTCGTTTGTTTGTTTTGGGCACCAGGGATTGAACTCAGGGTCACTAAACCACTGAGCCACATCCTCAGCACTATTTTGTATTTTATTTAGATACAGGGTCTCACTGAGTTGCTTAGCACCTCGTCATTGCTGAGGCTGGTTTTGAACTCACCATCCTTCTGCCTCAGCCTCCCAAGCTGCTGGGATTATAGGTGTGCACCACCATGCCCAGCTTCCTGTTGATTTCAAATGCACATATGTGTGCCAAAATTAATTGTATACAAATGGAAATATCAATCTCAACACCACATAATATTTCATGCACTCACGTTATTTGACATAGAGCTGTTTCTAGGGTCTCTTAGTTTAACCTAAAACACTTCACAGTCTGTCTTCAACTACACTTATTTTTAATTCCCCAATTCATAGTAAAGTCCAATATTTTATTTCTCCACTACTCTCTTTGGCTATAAATCTTACTAGAAGAAAGCTGTGGAAGCCTTTCTAATTTTCGTTCAAGTGCTTCCACATTACCACCTGTGAAAATCTGGTCTCCGTGTGTGTAGTGGACTCTTTTACCTTACCATGTCTCTCAATCATCTTGAAAAATTCTCACCACCACCACAGTGCCTTCCCTGCCCATGTTAACTCACACTGATCTCTCACTCCTCTAATATCTCATAATATTTCTATCCTTATCCATCATGGTCTTACACATCAATAAATTACTATTATTAATATTATTAGTGTTATTAAATATATAATTAACCATAACATTATATAATTTGCTATATATACCATATAATTCAAATTTTAATTGTTAGAGAAATGAAAATTAAAACTATACTGAGATTTCATCTCACTCCAGTCACAATGACAAATATCAAGAATAAAAATAACAATAAATGTTAGCAAGGATGTGGGGAAAAGGTATACCCATACATTGCTGGTGGGACTACAAATTGGTGCAACCACTCTAGAAAGCAGTTTGGGATTCCTCAGAAAATTTGGAATAAAACACCATTTGACCCAGTTATTCCACTCCTCGGCATACACCCAAAGGACTCAAAATCAGTATACTATAGTGACATGGCCACATCAATCTTCATAGCATCTCAATTCACAATAGCTACCCTATGGAGCAAACCTAGGTACCCTTCAATAGACGAATGGATAGAGGAAATGTGGTACATATACACCATTAACTATTACTCCGTCATAAAGAAGAATGGAACTATGGCATTTCCTGAATGGAACTGGAGGCTATCATGATAAGTGAAATAAGTCAATCCCAAAAAACCAAAGACCAAATGTTCTCTCTGATATGTGGATGCTGACTCACAATAGGTGGGATGTGGAGGGAGGAGTGGAGGTTCACTAGACTGCACAGGGGGGAAAGAAGGGAAAGGAGGGGGATGGGAATGGGAAAGACAGAATGAATTGAACATAACTTTCCTATGTTCATATATGAATACACAACCATTGTAACTCCACATCACGTACAACCACATGAATGGGAAGTTATACTCCATATATGTATTATATGTCAAAATACATTCTTATGACATGTATAAATAAAAATAACAAATAAATATATTAAAAAATACAAAAATAAAAATATTAATAAATAATTGTTCAATAAAGGACTTCTCTGGGTATATGCCTCTAAGAACAGGCATTACTAAATTGCAAGGTCGTGTTTCATTAATTCATGGGACCACCATTTTATTATAAGCCATGAATTCAAAGAAGTCAATTTCAACAAGACAATAATCAATTAACACATTTTTTAACTCAGTGTTGAATTGGATAGTATAGCAGATTTGTAACATAACACCAGGCTTCCATTCTAAAGCATCTTAAAATATTGCTGAGATAAGACTCCATGAAGGATGCTAAGATGTAGTTTGAAACTTAAGAAATACACACAGTTTTACAAATGCATATAGAAGAGAGAAGATTGATTAGCAGACTATCATGTGTTAAATATGGAGAGAATTGAGACTAAATTCAAATATATATGTGTATAAATTATCTACTATTATTTTGGGAACTTTGTGGCATCATAAATTAGTGATTTAAATATCAAAATTTCAGAAAGTATATATTTATTAATAGAAAATATATTATCACATAAGTTTGGTGGGATAATTTCTTAATATGTAGTCAAAGCCTTAACATATACATTTTCTTTCACTAAATTTGTAATATTAAATAATCAGTGATATACAGAAAAATTGGACTCACTCATGAATCTGTCTCTTCCTTCATCTTCTTTGTTTCTCACAAGTCCTATTGGATCTAATATATGTATGTGTATATATGAGTCATAATTCTCACCTATAATTTACATATATTTTAAAATTATTTACTACTCTATTACCACTCTCTACTCCAAGCCACCATAATCTTTCTTTTAGACCATTCTAAAGGTTTCTTTGTTTTTTTTTTTCTTTCTCCAACCATTTCACTACAAAGAAGCAGGAATCATATTTTACAATAAAATCAAATGATATTCCTCTTCTGCTTGAACTCTTCAATAGAGATAGGGAAAAATGCAGAATACTGACCATGATCTATAAAAAAAAAAGCACTGTTAATCTACTTTTGATGCCTTTTTGAAATTTATTTCATGCTACTCTTCCCACTTACACCTAAACTCTAGCTATGCTGAATATCTTCGAGTTTTTCTTTACCCCCTTAAGGTCTTCTCATAACTTTGCTTGTTGCCTGCAGCACTCTTCACACAATGTCCACTGTGTTCCACTCCTCCAAATACACAGACACACACAACACACACAAACATACACACATTTTTCCTGTGTCTCTCTCCTCCCAACATTCAGGGTGGATGTAAGTATTACCTCCTCATAAATAATTTCCCTATCTATGTCATCCAAAGTAGTCCCTATTATCACAATTTTGGTCTCTATAATCTTATTATTTTATCTTCATCAAACTCATTATAATCTTAATTACATATTTATTTACTTATTTTTGTCTATCTCCTTATTAGATTCTAAATTCAATGCAGCAGAGACCTTGCCTGATTTGTCCATCAATATTTACCCCATGACTTTCACAGTGCCATATAACTAATAAGTGCTTAATAAGCACTTGTTTCTTGAAATATTGGACAAGGAAATTTATTATAGCAATTACAATAGCAATAAATGGAAACAAATTAAATCCCCCAAAATGAGGTAAAGATAAAATTAATGAAGATAGAACCAGGTGTGATAATACATGCCTATAATTTTGGCAACTCAGAAGACTGACGCAAGAGTATTACAAGTTCAAGGCCAACCTGGGCAACTTAGTGCGATTCTGCTTCAAAAAATAAAAAGGGTGGGGAATATAACTCAGTGGTAAATTGTCCCTGGGTTCTATCCCCAGTACCAAAAACTAAAATAATTTATGATAAGAATATATTGTAGAATATTTTGCAGTTATTAAACATCATGTTAAAAAGACTAATAATAATACTAGACATTACTGATGTTTAACTATTAATATGTGGTGTGATCCCCACATGATTTTAACAAATAAATATGTATATAAGAAATGCATTTGATTAACATGTACCAAGATATTAATGTTGGTTATTTCTAGATTGTGAGTTTATGGATGGCCTTTGCTTTCCTGATTTTCATATTTTATATATTTTACAAATAAAAATAAAATAGTCAAAATTAAAACACCAAAGTTTCACCAATACAAGTAAAGCAAATATGAATTTAGTTAAAATGCAAATATTGTCTACCACTTTGGGGAGATTATTTTGGCTAAACATTAGTAGTTTACTTTATGTCAAATTGATTTATATGTAAAATAATCTTACTTTTCTTAACTATATAAGATATAAGTTAATATACTCTTGTATTATAGAAGGAAGCATGTAGGAGAGTATATCAAACTATGATGCAGTCAGAATGCACTGTATATTTTTCTTTATATGGCACTTTTTCTGTTCCAAAAATTCTATTTTTACCTATAATAATACCATTTTAAAATATAATTCTTATGCACCAAATACTACATATGTAGGAAAAAACAACAAAGTTTACATTAAGGGCACATATGAATCATCATTTATTCACTTACATTTTATTTCTTTTCAGTATGGTTTCTCTTCATGCAAAAGTCATACAAAGACAAATGTGTATACATGTACTCGTGCATTCTCTCTTCTCTCTCCCTCTCTCTCTCTCTCTCTCTCTCTCTCTCTCTCTCTCTCACACACACACACACACACACACACACACACACACACACAGTTTTCTAGTTACTATTTTGTCCCCATGGTTAAAACATACCTGATATCATCAGAAAGCCACCTCCGACTTTATAGCATCCAGCATTGGCAAAGGGCATACCACACACCAGCAGAAATCCCCCAGCCAGTCCAGAAACAATACCTAATATAATAAAGATTGTCCAGAAGCCTCTGTACACTAGAGAGTGAGAAGAAAAATACAAATGTTAGAGTATTCTGTAAATTAGTACTAAACAATAAAAACAATCTATCACTAATGATAAGTACTAAGTTTGTTTGGATTTCAAGCTTCATAGTTATTTATATAAACATTCTTTACCTAACTTCCAACACACCTTTAAAAACACAGTGCAGATTATTATTTTTAATAGATGTCTTCCCTTACTGATATAGTTTTGGTTAGAGAATCCTCTGATGTGCAACCATAACACACTTTCACTTATGTTTTGAAGAAATATATCATATTTGACTGTAATTCTATGTTTTCTTTTTTGTATCCTTCAATAAGATAAGAGTTCCTTGAGGGGAAAGACTATTTTATTTATTTCCAGTGCCTGCAAACTCCCAGTACATAGTAAACCTTGAAAACCTTGAAAAATATTTGTTACACTGAATCATATGCCTTGCCTCAGTTTCAGTTCTGCAAGGATAAAAGGATAAACTGGGGATTATTTTTATTTGTAGTGGACTTCCTAACTCTAAATTCTCTGATGACAACCATTTTATAAACTCATGACTTTGATTTCCCACACTGAGAAAATAAACCATAAACAAGACTTAAAATTGGGGGATTAGAAAACAGCCATCCTGATTCCTAATCCTTTGACCATGCCTTATGCCTTCCTTCCTACCCAAAATTTATCTGTTTCTGCCTGTGTCTGTTAAAATTAAATTTGTGTTGATTTTCCAACAACCCACCCCCTGCTAGCATGCAATTGTTCCTCTCCTTCCTCTAGCCTTTCTGAGTAGATGAGAACATGTGCAGGAGAGATATGTGAGCACACTGAATTTTCCTCAAAATTATTCCAGATAAATAGATTTTAAATACAAAATGAATTCTTAATTTCCAAAACACCTAAAGCAGAGGAGTATGGGATTCAAGATAGCACTTATCATTGTTATGGTGTTCCAATGGCCCTTTTGAGAGAAATTAATGCACGGCACAAAGTGAAATGGACAATCGAAGGCAATTCTCTGGATTGTGAAATGAAGTAAACGATTTTTGAAGGATCTATTCTTTTCAGGAAAGATTTAAATTTCTTCAGTATTCCTAAATTCCCCAGAATATAATTCAGTGCATTTTTTACATTTTAGCTACAATGAAATATATATTTTATTCTGTCTTGTTGCTTTGAACTTTTCTTTCTACAATTGAAACAATTTTCTGATGTTCTCTTTTAAACTTACAAATTCTAACATCTGGGAGTTTAGAAGTTTGTTAAAATCAAGAGCTGCCATACTGGGAGAGTTATTTGGGGGCAGATTGGGAAGTGGAATTGACATGACAATTGACAAAAATCCCTCTACCTTGCACATATTCACAGTCTTCAAACTCCTTCAGAGAATTTGCACAGTCCAGCATCTATCAATTCTTTGAAAGAAGTTCTTTGAGGTACCTGATATTGAGGAACTAAGGTCCATAAAAAAGATTACATTCACCTATCTTATTGATTGTAAATGATAGTAACCTATTTTGATGAATGCAGGTATCTCTGAAGCAGAAATATCAGAAACAGGAAGGGGCAGGGAAGAGGATTCAGACAATACTCCCTTAAATTTTGTAACTAATATCTTGATATTTATTTTATGAATTTTTCATGAGAAAGTGGTGTTAATGCTTAATCAAAAGGTCCACATGTTTGCTTATTCATCTTCCTAGAGTTCCCAGAATGAAAGCCAAATTCAATTCTTCAATTAATGAGAAATAAACAATCACTTTAATTTTAAGTTCCAATAAGGAAACAGTGGAGGAAAACAAATATAATACATTTTTTTGTATATGGAAATATAACCCACAAAATTATTAATGTTTGTTAATTTTATTGGTGACCACAGTGCCTTTTTTCAATTGTTTAATGTGTATATGAAAGTGTAATTCTCTGCAAAAGCTGGGCAATCTGTAATAAATTACTTGATCTTACTGAACCTCAGTTTTCCCAGAAGTAAAATGGGACAGTGGTAATGCAGAGTAATTGTGATAACAGAATAAATTTTATGTAAAACACAGTGTTTAATAAATAATAACTAGTTTATGTTATTGTTATCAGTATTGTTTCAATCAACCTACCATTTTGTCAAATTTCTTTTGGGACTTAAAATCATAGAGCTTCCATAAAAATACAAGGAAACTGAATTGCTCCTTTTATTGTACTTCAACTTGTATGTTAAAGGAATAGAACAGTGGAAAGAGTACTTTGCCAGGAATCAGTAGACTTGCCTGCATGTATGTGCTGGCTTTGCTCCATACTTGCCCTGTGGCCCTGAAAAAAAAATCTCTTTGGGCTGTTTTACTTCATTTTTTCACTTTTTGTCAGAAAGTAAATAATAAATCTTGTTTATCCCTACTTCTCAGTCTCTCAGAGCACAGTAGGACAATTTGTTGTTGATGGTTCCATGGTCATGTTTTCAGAAAGAGGATTGAATGAGAATATATATATATATATATATATATATATATGTATATGTATGTATGTGTGTATATATACATATCTATGTATGTGTATATATATATATATATATATATATATATATATATATATACACACACACACACACATATTGTTTTAGTCAGCTATTTCACTGATGTGACTAAAAGATCTGACCAGAACTCTTGTAGAAGAGGAAAAGATTATTTGAGGGCTCAAGGTTGCAGAGGTCTCATTCCATAGAAGGCCGGCTCTATTCCTTGGGGCTCAAGGTGAGGCAGAACACCATGAACATAGAGTGTGACAGAGGGAAGCCACTCTCATGATGATCAGAGAGTAGAGGGAGAGATCTCCACTCTCCAGATAAAAATATATACCCAAAGCCATGCCTCTAATGCCCCACCTCCTCTAGCCACAACCTACCACTTCAGTTACCACTCAGTTAATCCCATCAGGGGATTAATTCACTGATTAGATTAAGATTCTCAAAACCCAATCATTTCTCCTCTGAACCTTCTTACATTTTATCACATATGAGCAGTTGGGAGATACCTCATATCTAAACCATAACATATGTAATATTTTTAAATATAACATATACATTATACATATAATATATATAACACTAACTCAGTGACTGGACCATAGTTAGTACTAAATAAGTATTATAATTATGATCTTTGACTGGTGCATATTATTTGGAATGTAGATAGTTTTGATTCAACCAAAATAATCATAACAAAATTAAACATTAATATTTTACATTCAACTGTAGTAATAGTTGAGACAAAGGGATGAGACAAAAGAATGGTGTGATATTCAAACAATAAAACTGCATGTTTTGAACACTACTTAGAAAAATTATAGAGTTCCCATAATTAAAGGCAAATTTAATTCTTCAATTGAAGAATTGTTTGTATTTTAGTCCATGTATTAATTTTATAGGACAAAAACAGGATATAAACAGCTACCACAAGTTATTCATACTTAAATAGGCACATCAAAATGTCATAGTGACCAACCTTATAATTTTTTTAATTCTACGGGTTTTAACCCAGGGGTGCTAAACCACTAAGTTACATCCCTAGGCTTTTTTATTTTTTATTTTGAATTAGGGTCCCAATAAGTTGCTTAAGTCTGAACTAAATTCCTGAGGCTGATTTTGAACTTGTGATTCTCCTGCCTCAGCCTCCCAAGATGCTGGGATTATAGGCATGCATTTTTTTAAATTTATTTTTATTGTAAAAAAATGGGATGCATCTTGTTTCTCTGTTTGTACATGAACTAAAGGCATACCATTTCTATAATCACATATTTACATAGTATAATGGTGTTTGATTCATTCTGTTATTTTTCCTTCCCCCTCACCCCTCCCACACCTGTTTTCCCTCTGTACAATCCATCCTTCCTCCATTCTTGCCCCACTCCCACCCCTATTATGTGTTATCATCAGCAAGATCATTCATCCTTTGGTTCATTGAAATTGGCTTATCTCACATAGCATGACATTCTCCAATTTCATCCATTTGCCTGCAAATACCACAATATTATTATTTTTTATGGCTGACTAATATTCCATTGTATATATATACCACAGTTTCTTTAACTATTCATCAATCGAAGGGCATCTAGGTTGGTTCCACAATGTGGCTATTGTGAATTGAGCAGTTATGAAAAATGTTGTGGCTGTATCTCTGTAATATGCTAATTTTAAGTCCTTTGGGTATAGGCCAAGGAGTGGGAGAGCTGGGTCAAATGGTGGGTCCATTCCAAGTTTTCTAAGGAATCTCCACACTGCTTTCCAGAGTGGCTGAAATAATTTGCCACCCCACCAGCAATGTATGAGTGTACCTTTTTCCCCATATCCTTGACAACACCATTGTTGCTTGTATTCTTGATAATAGCCATTCTAATTGGGATGCGATGGAATCTTAGGGTAGTTTTCATTTGCATTTCTCTTATTACTAGACATGTTGAACATTTTTTCATATATCTGTTGATTGCTTGTAGATCTTCTTCTGTGAAGTGTCTGTTCATTTCCTTAGCCCATTTGTTCATTGGGTTATTTGTATTATTGGTGTAGAGTTTTTTAAATTCTTTATAGATTCTGGAAAACAGTGCGCTATCTGAAGTATGATTGGCAAAGATTTTCTCCCACTCTATAGGCTCTCTTCACATTGCTGATAGTTTCCTTGGCTGAGAGAAAGCTTTTTCGTTTGAATCTATCCCAGTTATTGATTCTTGCTTTTATTTCTTGTGCTATGGGAGTCCTGTTGAGGAAGTCTGGTCCTGAGCCGACATGTTGAGGATTTGGACCTACTTTTTCTTCTATAAGATGCAGGATCTCTAGTCTGATTCCAAGGTCCTTGATCCATTTTGAGTTGATTTTTGTGCAGGGTGAGAGATAGGGGTTTAGTTTCATTCTGTTGCATATGGATTTCCAGTATTACCAGCACCATTTGTTGAAGAGGCTATCTTTTCTCCATTGCATATTTTTGGCACCTTTGTCTAGTATGAGAAAATTGTATTTATTTGGGTTTGTGTCTGTGTCCTCTATTCTGTACCATTTATCAACCTGTCTATTTTGGTACCAATAAAATGTGTTTTTTTTGTTACTATTGGTTTATAGTATAGTTGAAGTTCTGGATTGCAATACACCCTGCTTCACTTTCCTGCTAAGGATTGCTTTAGCTA
Source organism: Sciurus carolinensis (assembly GCF_902686445.1). NCBI lineage: Eukaryota > Metazoa > Chordata > Mammalia > Rodentia > Sciuridae > Sciurus > Sciurus carolinensis. The sequence goes on from NW_025920375.1 coordinate 23,270, forward strand.
TTCTGGGTTTCTTATTCTTCCAGATGAATTTCATGATTGCTTGCTCTATTTCTGTGAGGTACATCATTGGGATTTAATTGGAATTGCATTGAATCTGTATAGCACTTTTGGTAGTATGGCCATTTTGACAATATTAGTTCTGCCTATCCAAGAACATGGGAGATCTTTCCATCTTCTAAGGTTTTCTTTAATTTCTTTCTTTAGTGTTCTGTAGTTCTCATTGTAGAGGTCTTTCACCTCTTTTGTGAGATTGATTCCCAAGTATTTTATTTTTTTCGAGACTATTGTGAAAGGGGTAGTTTTCCTAATTTCTCTTTCAGAGGATTCATTACTTATGAATAAAAAATGCATTACATTTATGAGCATTGATCTTATATCCTGCTACTTTATTGAATTCACTTATGAGTTCCAAATTTTTCTGGTGGAATTTCCCGATGCCTATAAATATATAATCATGTTATCAGCAAATAGGGATAGTTTGAGTTCTTCTTTTCCTATTCATATCCCTTTAATTTCTTTGGTCTGTCTAACTGCTTTGGCTAGAGTTTTGAGGACAATGTTGAATAGAAGTGGTGAAAGAGGGCATCCCTGCCTTGTTCCAGTTTTTAGGGGGAATGCTTTCAGTTTTTCACCATTTAGAATGATATTGGCCATGGGATTAGCACAGATGGCCTTTACAATGTTAAGAAATGTTCCCACTATCCCTATTTTTTTCTAGTGTTTTGAGCATGAAGGAATGCCGTATTTTGTCAGATGCTTTTTCTGCATCTATTGCAATAATCATGTGATTTATGACTTTAAGTCTGTTGATATGGTGAATTACATTTATTGATTTCCAGATGTTGAACCAACCTTGCATCCCTGGGATAAAACCCACTTGATCGTGGTGCACTATCGTTTTAATATACTTTAGTATGTGATTTGCCAAAATTTTGTTGAGAATTTTTGCATCAATGTTCATTAATATATTGGTCCAAATTTTCTTTCCTCAATGTGTCTCTATCTGGTTTAGGTATCGGGGTGATATTGGCTTCATAGAATGAGTTTGGGAGGGTTCCCTCCTCTTCTATTTCATGGAATACTTTGAGAAGTATTGGAATGAGCTCTTCTTTAAGGGTTTTGTAGAACTCGGCTGAGAACCCATCAGGTCCCGGACTTTTCTTTGTTGTTAGGCTTTTGATGACTTCTTCTATTTTGTTATTTGAAATTGATCTATTTAAATTGTGTATGTTCTCCGGGTTCAGTTTACATAATTCACATGTCTTAGAAAGCTGTTAATGTCTTCAAGATTTTCTATTTTGTTGGAGTATGGATTTTCAAAAGAGCTTCTAATTATGTTTTGTATTTCACTCATGTCTGTTGTGATAATTCCTTGTTCATTCTGAAATTTGGTAATTTCAGTTTTCTCTCCTTCTCTTTACTACTGTGGCTAAGGGATTATCAATTTTGTTTATTTTTTCAAAGAACCAACTATTTATTTTGTCAATTTTTTCTATTGTTTCTTTTGTTTCAAATTCATTGATTTCAGCTCTGATTTTAACTATTTCCTGTCTTCTACTACTTTTAATGTTGCTCTGTTCTTCTTTTTCTAGGGCTTTGAGGTATAGTGTTAGGTTGTTTATTTGTTGATTTTTTCTTCTTTTATTGAATGTGCTCTATAAAATAAATTTTCCTCTAAGTACTGCTTTCATAGTGTCCCAGAGATTTTGATATGATATGTCTTTGTTCTCGTTTACCTCTAAGAATATTTTTACCTCCCTCCTGATGTCTTCTTTTATCTATTCATCATACAATAGAATATTATTTAATCTCCAGGTGTTGGAGTAGTTTCTGTTTTTATTCTGTCATTTATTTCTTATTTCAATCCATTATGATGTGATAGAATACAAGGTAGTATCTCTATCTTCTTGTATTTGCTAACATTAGCTTTGTGGCATAGAATAGGGTCTATTTTAGGGAAGGATCCATGTGCTGCTGAGAAGAAAGTGTATTCACTCTTTATTGGATGTTATATTCTATAAATGTCTGTTAAGTCTCAATTATTGATTATTTTATCAAGATCTATGGTTTCTTTGTTCAATTTTTGTTTGGAGGATTTGTCCAGTTGTGAGAGAGGGGTGTTAAAATCACCTAGTATTATTGTGTTGTGGTCTGTTTGATTTTTGGAATTGAGAAGGATTTGTTTGACGTACATGAATGAGCCAGTGTTTGGGGCATAGATATTTATGATTGTTATATCTTGCTGATTCATGCTTCCCTTAAGCAGTATGAAATGTCCTTCTTTATCCCTTCTGACGAAGTTTTGCTTGAAGTCCACATTATCTGATATGAGGATGGATACTCTGTCTTTTTTGCTATGTCCATGTTCATGATATGTTTTTTCCCATTTTTTCACCTTTAGTCTGTGGTTATCTCTTTCTATGAGATGAGTCTGTTGCAGGCAGAATATTGTTGGATCTTTCTTTTTAATCCAATCTGCCAGTCTACGACTTTTGATTGATGATTTCAGGCCATTAACATTCAGAATTATTATTGAAATATGATTTGAATTCCTGGTCATTTGGCTCATTTTTTTTTTACACAACTTGGTTTCTCCTTTATTTGGATGGTCCTTTAGGGTAGTTCCTCCCTTTGCTGATTTACATCGCTGTTTTTAATCTCTTCCTCATGGAATATTTTGCTGATAATGTTCTGAAGTGTTGACTTTCTTTTTGTAAATTCTTTTAGCTTTTGTTCATCATGTAAGGATTTTATTTCATCGTCAAATCTGAAGGTAAGTTTTGCTGGGTATAAGATTCTTGGTGGGCATCCATTTTCTTTCAGAGCTTGAAAAATATTGTTCCAGGCCTTTCTAGCATTTACTGTCTAGATTGAAAAATCTGCTGATATCCATATTGTTTTCCCCCTGAATGTAATTTGATTTTTTTCTCTCACAGCCTTTAAAATTATGTCTTTATTTTGTATGTTACATATTTTTATAATAATGTGCCTTGGTGTGGGTGTATTGTAATTTTGTATATTCTGAGTCCTATAAGCATTTTGCACTTGATTTTCCATTTCATTCTTCATATTTGGGAAATTTTCTGATATTATTTCATTGAATAGATTGTTCATTCCTTTGGTTTGTTTCTATGTGCCTTCCTCTATCCCAATAATTCTTAAATTTGGCCTTTTCATGATATCCCATAATTCTTGTAGATTCTGTTCATGATTTCTTACCATCTTCTCTGTTTGGTCAACTTTTTTTCAAGATTAAATATTTTGTGTTCAATGTCTGAGGTTCTGTCTTCCAGGTTTCCTATCCTATTGGTTATGCTTTCTATGTAGTTCTTAATTTGGTTTATTGTTCCTTCATTTCAAGGATTTCTGTCTGTGTTTTTTTCATTATCTCTAACTCTAATGAAATGATCTTTTGCTTCCTGCATTTCCTCTTTTAACTGTTGAGTGGTGTGATCATTCAAAGCCTGCATTTGCTCTCTCATCTCATCATTTGCTTCTCTGACCATTTTAATTATGTACATTCTGAACTCCCTTTCTGACATTTCTTCTGCCACGCTGTCATTGGATTTTTTTGATGTAGCATCTAGGTTTGTTTGGGACATTTTCTTTCCTTGTTTTCTCATATTGGTCAGGTATCTACCCATCTAGTAGTAAAACTCTGAGATATTGCAGATTTCCTCTATTGACTTATGTTGTCTCTGTGGATTTCCAATATCTCACCTCCTAGCCTTCAGTAGCTTGAAGTCTTGGAGGAACTTGATAATGCGATGCTCCACAAGGAAGTTACCCCTCTAGTGGTGGTCGCCTTCAGGTGGGATATGTTCCCTGTCAGTGATCAGAGGCGCCTCCACTTGTTGATTGATGGTCAGCCAAAGAGGATTTGACTACAGACTGGGGCACATCTGATCTGGCCTGTGTCTCTGGTTCTTCTGCCCAGGTGGGAAAGCCTTGCCCAACGGGGAAGACTCACCCAGTGAGGAAGTTTCACTGGGCAGCTCTCCTCCAAGAAGTATCCTTCTGTCCAGAACTACCACCTGGACTGGGCAGCCCTCCTCTGCAATGTTCCCAGGGTTCCGACCTACCACCTGGGTTGGGGAGCATGTCCCTTCGAGAGACTCCCTTGCTGTGTGACCCTCCTCTACTACGTTTCCTGGGGACCAGAGCTACTGCCTGGGCCTCGGACCCTCACTCTGAGTCGAGGCTTCTCGCTGTGTGGCCCTCCTCTGCAATGCTCCAGGTTGACTGGGTTTTTGACTCCAGCAGGGAAGTCTCACTGGGCCACTCTACTCCACCATGTTCCCTGTGTTTTGGGACTATTGCCCCATCCGGGGAGCCTGCCCAGTGGGAGAGACTCACTTGGTAGCTCTGAGTTGGTACCAAGTCTCTCAATACCTCCTCTTCTTGACTCCTGGTTCCTGTCAAAGGTCCTCTAGTCTCCTGTAGGTGTCTCAGGAAGGGAACTGCCCTTCCAATGATGATGGTCACACCCTCAGGAATAATTAAGCTGGGAAGCCCTAGTGAGGGTGTGCTGAATCAGGGCAGAGGTAATTGCAGTGTCCCTCTGCAGTAGGGGGGTCAGGCAGGCAGGCTCAGCAATGGTGCCCAACCTCAGTGTGGGCGTCAGGCGGGTTGGCACACCCTCTGGCTAGCTCCGCTATGCAGGCAGGCTGGCTCATCTGCCGGCTTGCTCCAGGATGGCAACTGACCTCAGGATGGCGGTCGGGTGGGGTCGCTCAGTGATCAGGCATGCACTTTTTGAAGATCAATTGTGATGATAAAGTGAGATAATGGATGTGAAAGTGTTGAAATTACAATTAGTGCTAGAAAGTATATTCTTGTGCTTCTTGATTGCATTTTAGTTGGTTTATAATGCGAAATAACTATAGATTATAAGTAATATAATGTATAATCTTGTATACAACTTGTAAATATAACCAAACAGAGGGGAAAGAAATTTATGAAATAAGATTGTCAAATACAGATAATTTTTTAATGTTTGCTGAATGTATGCTGATTTGTACTGCTACTTATTGCGTAATTCTCTCTTTTTCCTGTTCAAATATGGTCAACTCTCCATATCTGTGTGTTCCACATCCACAGATTAAAGTAATCACAAATCAAAAATATATGAAGAAAAACTGCATGAGTGCAAACCAGGCACAGATTATTATCATTCATTGTTCATTTAAAATATAGTACTATTTGCATACATTTTTCATTTTATTAGGTATTATAAGTAATCTAGAGAAGATTTAAAGTATAAAAGGATATGCAAAGATTACATGCAATATTGCTTCATTTTATATAAGGACCATGAACATTTGTGACTTTTCATGTCCTTGAGGGTTTTGGAATCAATCCCTGTGAATTTCCAATTAAGTGTTTAAAAAAATCTAATTTGTGATATTCTACTAGAAATATGATTCCACCTAATCTCCAAATCTAGGGAATGGAAGTAAAACATGTTTCTGAATACTGTAAGAACAAGTGTTTAAGAGAAATTTGAATTCCCTGCTCAGTTCTATTTCGAACCAGAGTAGCATAAAAAGCAATAATTCAGGTTTTAAAATTTAAAAAAAAATTAATACTTACTTTGGGTTCCACCACTTTGAACCTCTCTGAGTTTCTGTTTTCTCATTTATAAAATGGTTCTATTAGTATCTAATGTAGTTTCATGTGAGGACAAAATTACACCATTTTCACCTAGGTTCACGATTAGTAGGTGTTTAAATTTTGTGCTCTTTTCTTTTTCCTTCACTTACATAGAATGCCTCCTATTGGATAATTGTTCAGTTGAAATCAATTTTGTGACTGGACACCAGAAGCAACGATAACAAACTTAGTCCAAAATCTAACATAAAACATTGATTTAGTTAAAACCATGTAAATTCTTAATTATCGTCTACCTTGGTTATATACACAAAGAATCCTGGTAATATTTTTCAAAACTCACCTGTAGTTGCATCAAAGGAAGGATGTGGGAAAGGCCCAACAGCAATTGGCATAGGAACTAGATACCCAGGAATACAGTGCTTGGGATGAGGCTGGTTCACTGCCAGAGAAAAAGTACACCTCATTTTTAATTCTATGATTTTGGAAATTAAACTCTAATCCCTCATACACCTTGCAATTCAACAAAATATTTGAAGGACTGAATACATAATGAGTAGGAATACTTCCATTTTATAGATAATGCTGGTAGAATACAAAGAAGAGAAATAACATGCACAAGATCACCTAAGAAGGTAGAAATTGTGGTATAAATATCCTAGTTGTGATTTAATGTCTTTTAAAACCTTGTCTCCCATTGATATTTTGTGTGCTTTCAATTAAAGTCATTAAAATTTAATCAGCTTTAAGAATGTACATAAACAACTAAGGTAGATGCTGTGTGGACTATTAAGTCTCTGACTTTATAGAAATTACAACATAATGATAAAAATAGAAACACATGTCCAAGGAGTTGTAAATTAATTGTAGTCTGTCCTAAATATATAAAACATACCAAGGCTATTGTCCTAGGTTTCTAAAAGAAGAAAGAGATTAGTGTTAATTGGGAAATCCATTAAAAAAAAATCTGAAAGTTGTAGAATTTGATTTGAATTTGATGTGAATTTGCATAGGATGAGTATGCATTTATCAATTTAATATGGAAAAAGGAAATTCTAGATAAATACTAGGGCACAAGCACAGGGAGTGACACAGCAAAATATCAAGCAAATTTGGAGGAAAAGCCAAGATTTTGGAAATAGAAGTGAAATAAAGATATTTCTAGTTTTCAAAAACTGCAATGAGCATTACAGGAGCAAACCATAGCTATACATTTGCCGAAAGAGTGTAGTACAATTTTCATTTTATTTTCTAAGAACAAGTCAGTGTAATGGGAGTGTGATATATCCACCTAAAAATTAACTACACAATATGATACAGGTCAAACATTGTGGAAGTAAGCTGTTGTCTGTCAGGTACCATGATAAACATGTAATAGGTGACCAATCAGTGTGTCAAAAAGATCACAAGGATGAATTGAAACTAGCACAGTGAATTTATTGTAAAGTTGTGCTCTTAATTTCTAAAAAGCTACTTGTGCTCTATGTAGTAAGAAACACATGGATAAAGAAAATAATGCAAAATTAAGATAGCTATTCTACAAAATTCACTATAAACTAAAATGGCATAATTTTCAATTATATTAAACAAAACGTTAATGCCATTGAGTCCGCATGAATAGAGGTAGACTGACTTATCACCAAAAATATAGGTGATAAATCACATCTGGGACACTAGGTAAATGATAGGTACCACATTTTAAAGGGACCCTGAGAAAATTAGAGTACAAAAAGTGAATCTATCAGCTACAGAATGAGAATATATTCTGTTACAAACATTAGAATAAAATTCAGATATTTAAGAACAGAAATACATGGTTGGAGGAAGTATGAAAAGAGATGATGATAATGCTCATTAATCACTCAGGAGTTCCATGGAAAAAAGTGACTGACTTGTTCTGTGTAGCTCCAAATGGCAAATGAGAGCCCGTGGTCAGAGATTTTAGAAAGACTGATTTTGTTTAATAATAATAAGACACATGCTATAATTCTAGCTGTCAATATACAATCGTGTATTTAATGAATGAAGCTAAGCACCCTTCAATGAGGTATTGAAGAATAGAATTGATGGCTACTTGTCAACATGTTACAGAAGACTGAATCAATCAGGTTGGGAGTTGGACTAGATACCTGTGGGGTATCCTATAATAATAATCTCTGATTCTAGGAGCCCGAAAAAACATGTCATTATAATGGAAGTGCATTATCAATATTAATAGCAGTGTCTTATCATGATTAATGATATACTGAGAATGTTAAATGCATTAATAGAGTGTCTACTGATTTCAAAGTGTTATAGTTAGTACTAGCACTTCAAAATAAATGGACATTTGTCTCCACTTATATTACTAAATAATTCCCATTGAATTGATTATTGCTACAGTCTGAATATCAAATTAATTTTCTATAATAAATGATTTTATGATATAAAACAAAGGAAATATTTAAAATTTTCCTTAGCTATAAAAGTTAGGTTACTAATGATAAGAAATTTTAGTGTTTATCCCTTCACATGTGTAATAACTACATTGACATACATATTCCTCACCAAGTTTAATTCTTAGGTTTTACATGTCAAGGTTGTCATCAGCTTATGTATCAAAATATATAAAAGAGAAGATGGCATCTCAGAGGAATCAACAGTGCTGCAGCAGCTCTCCAACAATGATTTAAATCAGTAGTTCTGCAGCAGCAAATGAGGTAGAGAAATGGAATTGGCAGGGGCAAGCAGGTGGCAACTTGGTAATCTAGTATTCAGAAGAAAACCAAAATATTGGTTCAAAAATAGGAAATAATAACGGAAACAGATGGTGGCAGTGTCAGGCATGTGTAACTCAGTGAGGAAGGGAAAGCATTCCTTCTCCAAGAAGAAAGTCACTTCCCAATGGCCTTAAGAAAACAGATGCTAATGAACATGTCTGCAAACCAAAAGAGGGCATAAACTCAGAAAAGCCTGTACTGTGTTTACTGGGAAAAAAGCATGTGAGTCTTTGGCTGAAGACAGAATTGGTAATATCCAACGGAGCTACCTTTTTAAACATCCAATAACAGTTACTTAGGCCATGCTTTTCACTGGATCATTTGTGCCCAAACCTAGATATGTTCTGAGCATATAATAGGAACTTTTAACTGCTGGGGTTCTGCAAAGTGAATAACAATGTGTTTCCATTGTAAACTGCAGGACTAATGAGTGATAAAGGGTGTGAGTGATAGTGGTGGGGGTTTGAGTCTAAGGAAGATCAAAGGGAAAGAATCAAATTCACTCCAAAATCATACCAAATGGACATGAACTGTGTCTGCTTAGGAATCAACTTCCTCAACAAGACTCCTAAAGCACAAGAAGTAGAATCAAGAATCAATAAATGGGATGGTATCAAACTAAATACTTCTTCACAGCAAAGGAAACAATCAAGAACACGGAGAGCTTGCAGAATGGGAGAAAAATCTTTGCCACTTGCACCTGAGATAGAGTGTTAATCTCCAGGATATATAAAGAACTCAAAAAACTTAACATCAAAAATCCAAATAACCCAATCAATAAATGGGCAAAGGAACTGAACAGGCACTTCACAAAAGAAATATGATGGTTTTAAAAATACATAAAAAAATGTTCAACAATCTCTAGCAATTAGAGAAATGCAAATCAAAACTACACTGAGATTCCACCTCACTCCAGAATGGCAATTATCAAAAATACAAATAACAATAAATAGTGACTAGCATGTGAGGAAAAAGATACACTCAAACATTGCTGGTGAAACTGAAAATTGGTGCAACCACTCTGGAAAGTAGTGTGGAGATTCCTCAGAAAACTTGCAATAGAACCACAATTTGACCCAGTTATCCCACTCCCTGTTTTATACCCAAAGGACTACTACAGCATAGTATAGTGATGCAGCCACAACAATGTTTCTAACAGCTCAATTCACAATTGCTAAGTTATGGAATTAATCTAGGTGCCCTTCGACTGATGAATGATAAAGAAAATGTGTACATATAAACAATGGTGTGTTACAGTCAAAAAGAAGAATAAAATTATAGCATTTGCCAGTAAGTGGATGAAACTGGAGACTATCATGCTAAGTAAAATAAGTCAACCCAAAAAACCAAAGGCCAAATGTTCTCTCTGATATGCAGACACTAACACACAATAAGGAGGGAAGAAAGAAAGTAGTTCAGTGGATCAGACAAAGGGAATGAAGGAAAGGTAGAGGGAATGGGAATAGAAAAGACAGTAGAGTGAATTGGACATTACTTTCCTATGTTTCATATATGGATACACAACCAGTGTACTTCACATCTTGTACAATCACAAAAATGGGATACTAATTACTCCATGTGTAGTCATACTTCATGTGTGTATAATATGTCAAAATACACTCTACTGTCATGTATATTTAAAAGTTGTTCTGGCATAATTTTTAATCGTGACAATTTTCTCTCAAAGTGTCCTGGCTTGGACAATAAACTGCATGATGTCCCCCCTCCCCATTATCATACAGTCTTTCCGTAGCAATCTCATTTGTGCTATAGCAGTGTTTTCCAAATATCTTGTTTAAAATTTTAAAATTTTGATTCCTCCCTTGGAGATTCTGGTTCAGTAGGTCTGAGATAAAGGCTAGAAATCTGTACTTTTAACAGCATCCCAGTGGATTTGCATGACAATAAGGCATTAAACCAAACATTTGATTTAGGCAACCTTGAATTTAATGCAAAAGTGGCATGTTTTATTTATGCATTTGGATTATGATTGGCTCTGGTCATAGAAGTTTCTTGTTGTTGTCCATCAACAACCATAAGTTATTCTGACAAATTTACATTTTACCTTGTTAATAATTTGGTTTGGGGATGGTTCTCACAAAAGTAAATATGTGTTAGGACATGAGAACATCTTATTACTTTAACAAAGTTAAATGTCTAATGAAAACAGTCCAAATATCTATAATGTTTTGTTTCTTACTACAAAATCACAAGGTGTGTTTATGAGGAACATTGATTCTGCTCTTAGAATATTGATGAAATTTATAGACAATAATTGCAGAAACAGAGTTCTAAATGAGTGTGAAAAATCTAAGTTACTTCCTAATCAGAAGATTGGAGGTTGCTATTACAACTGCCAATCAAAATATTATTTTCCTTTTTAAAAAACATAATTTTGTTATTGTGTCCTTGTTTTGGGAACTAGAAAAGACTATAGACTATAGGTGTTAGATGTAAGCAAACCAATTTCTTTAATTCCCTCAAAGCTTCTCACAGGACCTATGTACTTTTACTTTATTTTCCTTACCCCCAACTCAAATGCAATGCAAAGCAAACAAAATCTCTGGAATACAAACCCTTTCATGGATGTGTTTGCAAAAGCATTTGTCTGGAGTTGTCTGTTAAATAGAACACACGTATAAATACATCTCTTATTCATGTCTACTTCTCTGGGTGGCCAAGCTGAAACAAGATCACATTTCAAGCATGCAGTGATATTTCAAGCATGCAGTGCTGGCTATGACATGCTGAGAACTACGCAAAATTTCATCATTTCATCCTTTTAACTTAACACAAAAATGCAAAGAATATAGATCAAAAACTTTTCATTCTGTTTCAGATTATATCTTTCTTTCCCAAATTGTATTTTGACATGTTTAGTACTATTTCCTATCCAGTTGAAAAAAATAAATATTTGCCAAACATCCTAAAATAAATAAATAAATAAAAACATAAAAGGAACAAATTTTAAATTTTTTAAAAGATTATTTTTGTGGTTAAAGGAGGTCTAATGAACAATTAGGAGAGTAAATATAAAAGGTGAAAGACCATTTCAATAAAAAGAGATTCTGAAAATCAATCAAAATTTCTGGATATGAAGGACCAAATAATTAAAAAAATTATTTGAAAGTATCACCAACAGATTAGGTTACATAAAAAAGCTAAAACTTATTCTCTGAAGATAAGGTATATAAACTTGAACACTAGATAAAGATTAAAGAAAAAAATTAAAAGGCCATGATCACAGTATACAAATATCACCAGTATACAAGACCTCTAAACAACCTTAAGAGAACAAATTTAAGATTTATTCATTGCCGCGTCTATTTCCTGCCACTGCTGACACTGACATGGTCTGTTGGAGTAGAGGATCTGACACTTGACACAGTCTATTGGAATAAAGGATTAAACACTTGACATGGTTCTGTTGATTGTCCTCCCTCTGGGGGCCATAGGCGTGGCATGTCTCCAGGTTAGTTGCTTTTTAATATTAATAATCAATATGTCATTTAGAAACTTATTGGAAAAACATTGGGAAAGTTTTACACTGTATTGGGACACAAAATAGTGCACAAAAAATTTGGCAGTAGTACATAGATAAAATATATGAAACATAAACAATTGTAGCTGTGCTTGAGTTTAAAGGAGCCTGGGATTGCTTTAGGATAATAATAGATGGATAAAGAATTGTTCCTCTGAGCTTGGATGCAGTGGTTAGCCTTGCTGCTTTCTTAGTTTCAATAGGTTGATTTCTAGACATACTTTACATAATAAAAACATTTAGGTTAGTCATAAATATCATTTGTGCTTTTCCTATGTTTACTCTAATTCTTTGAGAATCAGAATAAGATTGTAGTCCACCATTATGTGAAATTAAAATAGACTAAATATTACTATAATTTGATTTTTTTGCCTTTAATAATAGTAAAAAACTTTTCGCTGTTAAACACTGGAGTGCATGGTGGGTTGGTTTGTCAGAAAATCTAGTAACGTGTTTGTTCTGAAGGTTAAAGCCTGCCAGATCATGGTGCCCTCAGTTTAAATGGGAGACAAGTTGGTTTCAGTTTAGCTGGGAGACAAGGTTGTTTTAATCTAACTGGGAAATAAGATTGTTTTGGTCCGGACTGACATACAGAGAGAATGTGTATTTTGAGGAAGAAGCATAGATTGCACTTTTGAAGGTTTTTCTTGTATTAAAGTAACCATAAAATGATATAAGCATTACTAAAGAAAAATATTTATAAAAAGGCTGGCAGAAAAAATGAGACAGATTTTAGCCTCAGAACACCTGGTGTCTCTCTGTACTGTTTCTCCACCGCACCAACGTCTCCCATCTACCTAGGACCCCCGAGACCTGCTAGGGCTGGACCCTGGCATTCATCTTCAAGATGAAATGGTGATAGAGACTAATGACATTAAGAAACTTTTCAGTGAACTAGTAGCATAAAAATTCCAAATTTCAAGAATGACATGGAAATCCACATACAGGACATATTTAGAACCATAAATAGACAAGTTCAAAAAAGAATCTCTGAAAAATATATTATAACAAAGAAGCTTAATATTTTTAAAGGATAGAATATTTAAAATCACAAGAAAAAAGTCAGGTCACAATTAGAGATATGCAATAAGGCTCAACTCTGACGTCTCAACTCAGCCTTCAAAATACAGGAGGCCTAAAATGAAATAATCCAGAGGTTTTTCAAGATGGCTCACTAGAGAGTGGCTGCATTTCATGTTGCTCCAGGACTCAAGATTCAAAAGAGGAGATAGTGAGAGACTTGGGACCAACTCAAAGCTGCCGGGTGAGTCTCTCCCGTTGGGGAGGCGTCCCGGATGGGGCGGTAGTCCCGGAACACAGGGAACTTTGTGAAGTAGAGTTGCCCAATGAGACGCCCCTCCCCACACTGGAGCACTGAACTCGACAACTGGGATCATCGTAGAGGAGGCCGCTCAGCACAGCGCTTGGACTTGGAGCAACCACGGGGCTCTGGGTGGCTGCCCAGAGGAGGAGCTGTTTGGACTCAGAGCAACCACTCTTGAACACCGAGGGGCTGCCCGGAGGAGGAGGAGGAGCATGATGGGTCGCTTGGACTCGGAGTGACTGCACCAGAGCTACAGGCGTTTGCCAGAGGAGGAGCTGTGCACCAAGCTGTTTGGTCTCAGAATGACCACTCCTGAACACCGGGGGCTGACCGGAGGAGGAGGAGGAGTGTGGCAGGTCGCTTGGACGCAGAGTGACTGCATCAGAGCTCCAGGTGGCTGCTCAGAGGAGGAGGAGAGTGGTGAGTTGTTTGGACTCAAAGCAACCACTCCTGAACACCAGGGGGCTGCCTGGAGGAGGAGGAGGAACGGGGTCAGTCACTTGGACTCGGAGTGACTGCCCAGGGCTACAGGCAGTTGGCAGGAGGAGTAGGAGCACAGTGAGTTGCTTGGACTCCTAGTGACCTCACCGGAACACTGGATGGTTGTCCAGAGGAAGAGCATGCGGTGGTTCGCTGGTACTTGGAGGCAACTTACGGGGGCTCCAGGTGGCTCCTCAGAGGAGGGGCCACATAACCAGGCGATTAGGTGCAGAGCAGGGTCCCAGGACCTAGGAGGCTTCTTGCTGGAAGAGCCGAAGAGACACACGCTTAGGGGCGGAGCGAAGGTTCCACGACTGCAGGCAGATTCTCTGAAGAGAGGCAGCCTAAGGAGACTCGTCTGCGAAGGGTGAGGCTCCCAGGCCCAGGAGGTAGGTCCGGGGCCCTGGGAACGTTGCAGAGAAAGGCAGCCCAGGCCAGGCGGTAGTTGCAGATTGAGGGGAACCTCTAGAAGGGGGAACTGACAGCGAGACCTCCCACCGGGTGAGTCGTCCCTGCCAGGTGAGGTTTTCCCACAAGGACAGTAAAACCAGAGACACAGGCCCAAAAGGCCTTGCCTCAGCCCGCAGCCTAGTTCCCCTTTGGATGACCATTGGTCAACAAGTTGAGGCACCTCTGTCCACTATCAGGGAATATACCCCAACCTGAAGGCTACCACCCCCTAGGAGAGGCAGTTTCCTTGTGGAGCACCACATTATCAACTTCCTCCAAGACTTCAGGCTACTAAAGGCTAAAGGGATATACTAGAAATCTTCAAGGACATTATAAGTCATAGAGGAACCTAAAATATCTTAGCAGTCCACTGATACCTAAACAATATGAGAAAACAGAAAGAAAATGGCCCCAAACAAATCTAGATGTTATATCAATAAAATCCAATGACAGCGTGGCAGAAAGAAGAGGGAGTTCAGAATGTACATAATTAAAATGATTAGGGAAGCAAACATGAGATGAAAGAGCAAATGCAGGTTTGAATGATGGATGAAAGAGCAAATGCAGGTATTGAATGATGAGATGAAAGAGCAAATGCAGGCATTGATGATCGCACAAACAACAGTTAAAAGAACAAATACAGGAAGCAAAAGATCATTTCAAAAGAGTTAGATACTGAAAACACCAACAGAAATCCTTGAAATGAAGGAAACAATAACCAAATTAAGAAAACCACATAGAAAGCATAACCAATCGGATAGAACACCTGAAAACACCCAGTATTGAAGAAAAATATTTAACCTTGAACAAAGTTGAACAAACAGAGAAGATTGTAAGAAATCATGAACAAATCTCCAAAAACTATGGGATATCATGAAAAGGCCAAATTTAGAATTATTGGATTGAGGAAGGCTTAGAGAAACAAACCAAAGGAATGAACAATCTATTGCAATGAATAATATCAAAAATTTCCCAAATCTGAAGATGAAATGGAAAATCAGTTCAAGAGGGATTATAGACTCCAAATACACAAATTACAACATACACACCCAAGGCACATTATAATGAAAATACCTAACATACAAAATAAAGACAGAATTTTAAAGGCAGTGAGAGCAAAGAAACCAAATTACATTCAGGGAAAACCAATACGGATATCAGCAGATTTTTCAATCCAGACCCTAAAAGCTAGAAGAGGCCTGGACCAAACATTTTTCAAGCCCTGAAAGAAAATGGATACGAACCAAGAATCTTATACCCAGCCAAAGACTTACCTTCAAATTTGACAATGAAATAAAATCCTTCCATGATCATCAAAAGCTAAAAGAACTTACAAAAAGAAAGCCAGCATTACAGAACATTCTCAGCAAAAATATTCCATGAGGAAGAGATGAAAAACAAAGAAGCAAATCAGCAAAGGGAGGAATTATCCTAAGGAATTGGTCAAATAAAGGAGGAACCAAGTCATATCAATAAATAAATAAATAAATAAAATAAATCCAACCAAATGACCAGGAATACAAATCATATCTCCATATAAACCCTGAATGTTAATGGCCTGAATTCATCAATCAAAAGACATAGACTGGGCAGATTGGATTAAAAACAAAGATCCAACAATATGTTGCCTGCAAGAGACTCATCTCATAGAAAAGATACCCATAGACTAAAGGTGAAAGGATGGGAAAAACATACTATGCACATGGACTCAGCAAAAAAGCTGGAGTATCCATCCTCATTTCAGATAATGTGGACTTCAAGCCAATGTTAGTCAGAAGGGATATAGAAGGACATTTCATACTGCTTAAGGGAAGCATAAATCAGCAAGATATAATAATCATAAACATCTATGCCCAAACAGTGGCTCATGCCATGTATGTCAAACAAATCCTTCTCAATTTTGGAAACCAAATAGACCATAACACAATAATACTAGGTGTTGTTAACATGCCTCTCTCACTACTGTACAGATCTAGCAACCAAAATTGAACAAAGAAACCATAGATCTCAATACAAAATCAATAATTTAGACTTAACAGACATTTATAGAATATACCATCCAACCAAGAGCGAATACACTTTCTTCTCAGCAGCACATGATCCTTCTCTAAAATAGACCATATATTATGCCAAAAGCTAATGTTAGCAAATACAAAAGATAGAGACACTTCTTGTATTCTATCAGATCATAATGGATTGAAGTTAGAAATAAATGAAAGAGTAAAAAACAGAAACTACTCCAACACCTGGAGATTAAACAATATCTATTATATGATGAGGATACAGCGGATATTAGGAAGGAAATTAAAAAATTCTTAGAGGTAAATGAGAACAAAGGAACATCATATCAAATCTCTGGGACATTATGAAGGAGTACTTAGGAAATTTATTTCATGGAGCGCATATAATAAAAGAAGTAAAACTCAAAAAATAAATACCTAACACTACAGCTCAAAGTCCTAGAAAAAGAAGAACGACCAACACCAAAGTAGTAGAAGACAGGAAATAGTTAGACTCAGAGCTGAAATCAATGAAATTGAAACAAAGAACAATACAAAAATGACAATAAATAGTTGGTTCTTTGAAAAAATAAACAAAAGTAAACCTTTAGCCAACTAACAAACAGAAGATGAGAAAAACCCAAATCACTAAAATTTGGAGAACAAGGAAATATCACAACAGACACAAGAAATACAAAACCATGAAGCTATTTTGAAAATCTGTACTCCAACAAAAGAGAAAATTTCAAGACCATCAGGTTTCTAGAGACATATGATTGCCTAAACTGAATGAGGAGGACATACACAATTTAATAGACTAAATTCAAGTAATGAAATAGAAGAAGTCATCAAAGCCTACCAACAAATAAAAGTCCGGGACAGATGGGTTCTCAGCTGAGTTCTACAAACCTTTCAGAAGAGCTCATTCCAATCTTCTCAAAGTATTCCATGAAATAGAAGAGGAGGGAACCCTCCAAACACATTCTATGAAGCCAATATCACCGATACCTAAACCAGACAGAGACACAGTGAGGAAAGAAAATTTTCAGACCATATCCTTAATGAACATTGATGCAAAAGTTCTCAACAAAAATTTGCAAATCACATACAAAAATATATTTAAAAGATAGTGCACCGTGATCAAGTGGTTTTATCCCAGGGATGCAAGGTTGTTCAACATCCGGAATCAATAAATATAATTAACCATATCACAAACTTCAAGTCATAAATCACATGATTATTTCAATATATGGGAAAAAGCATTTGATAAAATACATCATCCCTTCATGCTCAAAACACTAGAAAAAAAAGGATAGTAGGAACTTTCCTTAACTTTGTAAATGCTATGTATGATAACCCCGGCTAATATCATTCAAAATGGGAAAAACTGAAAGCATTCCCCTAAAAACTGGAACAAGGCAGGGATGTCCTCTTTCACCACTTCTATTCAACATTGTCCTCGAAACTCTAGCCAGGGCAATTAGGCAGACCAAAGAAATTAAAATGATACAAATAGGAAAATAAGAACTCAAACTATCCCTATTGTTGATAACATGATTATATATTTAGAAGAACCCAGAAATTCCTCCAAAACACTTTTAGAACTCATAATGAATTCAGTAAAGTAGCAGGATATAAGATCAATCCTCATAAATCTAATGCATTTTTATCATAAGTGATGAATCCTCAGAAAGAGAAGTTAGGAAAACTACCCCATTCACTATAGCCTTGAAAAAATAAAATGCTTGAGAACGATCTAACAAAAGAGGTGAAAGACCTCTACATGAGAACTACAGAACACTAAAGAAGAAATTAAGAAAACCTTAGACGATGGTAAGATCTCCCTGTTCTTGGATAGGCAGAACAAATATTGTCAAAAAGGCCATACACCAAAAGTGCTATACAGATTCAATGCAATTCCAATTAAAATCCCAATGACGTACCTTACAGAAATAGAGCAAGCATTATGAATTCATCTGGATGAATAATAACCCAGAATATCAAAGCAATCCTTAGCAGAAAGAGTGAAGCAGGGGGTATTGCAATACCAGATCTTCACTCTACTACAAAGCAATAGTAACAAAAAACCATGGTATTGGCACCAAAATAGAAAGTGATCAATGGTACAGAATAGAGGACATGGACACAAACCCAAATAAATACAATTTTCTCATACTAGACAAAGGGGCCAAAAATATGCAATGGAGAAAGATAGCCTCTTCAACAAATGGTGCTGGAGAATTGGAAATCCATATGCACAGAATGAAACTAAACCCATATCTCTCACCATGCACGAAACTAAATTCAAAATGGATTAAGGACCTCAGAATCAGACCAGATCCTGCATCTTATAGAAGAAAAAGTAGGTCCAGATCTTCAACATGTCAGCTAGGACCAGACTTCTTCAACAGGACTCTCATAGCACAAGAAATAAAAGCAAGAATCAATAACTGGATAGATTCAAATGAAAAGCTTTCTCTCAGCAAAGGAAACTATCAGCAATGCAAAGAAAGCCTACAGAGTGGAGAAAAATCTTTGCCAATCATACTTCAGATAGAGCACTAATCTCCAGAATCTATAAAGAACTCAAAAAACTTTACACCAAAAATGCAAATAATCCAATCAACAAATGGGCTAAGGAAATGAATAATACTTCACAGAAGATCTACAATCAATCAACAAACATATGGAAATGTTCACATCTTAGTAATAAGAGAATGCAAATCAAAACCACCCTAAGATCCATCTCACCCCAATTAGAATGGCGATTATCAGAATACAAGCAACAAAGGTGTTGCGAGGATGTGGGGAGAAAGGTACACTCATACATTGCTGGTGGGCTGCAATTAGTGCAGCCACTCTGGAAGCAGTGGGAGATTCCTTAGAAAACTTGGAAATTGACACCATTTTACCCCTTTCCCACTCCTTGGCCTATACCCAAGGACTTAAAATCAGCATATTACAGATACAGCCACATCAATGTTCATAGCTGCTCATTCACAATAGCCAGATTTGGAACCAACCTAGATGTCCTTCAATTGATGAATGGATAAAGAAACTGTGGTATATATATATATATATATATATTAATATATATACACACAATGGAATATTACTCAGCCATAAAGAATGATAAAATTATGGCATTTGCAGGCAAATGGATGAAATTGGAGAATATCATGCTAAGTAAGATAAACCAATCTCAAAAGCCAAAGGATGAATGATCTCACTGCTAAGTGGATGATGACACATGATGGGGGTGGGAGGGCTAATGATAGGTTTAGAGTTAGGTTAAGGGAGGGGGGCAGAATGGAGGAAGGAAGGACTGTTTAGAGGGAAAAGAGGGGTAGGAGGGTGGGGGGAAGGAAAAAATAACAGAATGAATCACAACATTACCCTATGTAAATTTATGATTACACAATGGTATGCCTTTATGCCATGTACAAACAGAGGAACAACATGTATCCCATTTGTTTACAATAAAAAAAGATCACTAATTAAAAAAAATAATCCAAAATCTTAAAGAAAACACTGCCAATCAATATTGCTGTATCCAACAATTATCATTTGGAACTGAAGAAGAATAAAAATTTTAATGAAAATAATTAACAAAATGAATTCCTGACCACTAAGCTTGCACTATGGAAATAATACATAAAGAATACTATGTGGAGACAAAAGATGGTGAAATGGATAAGGCAGTGATTCCCAAACTTCCCACATTACCAAAAGGAGGCAGTAAAGAAATAGTTGAACTGAGGGTGGGTGAAAAATAAATGTTTCAAGATCTAATATTACAAAGTCTCAGACTAGAAAGACTTGGAGTTTTGCTACCAGAGTATAAAATAATGGCAGATTTCCCTAACCCCAAACCTGAACAAGGGTGGGGAAAGGCATCAGAAAGAGAAAGAGGGAGTGGAAAAACCCATAACTCATATTAAAAATATCTAGGAAAAGGAAGCTAAATTAAAGCATGGCAGGAGTACCAATCTCCCTCAAGCAGATAAAGCAATTAAAATGAAATTCTGAATTAAAAGTTGCATCAGCTCCACAGCCATTCTGTGGAGCTCAGAGCTGACCATTCACCTTTAAACCAATACAGCATCTTCCCACTCCAGATGTCAACATATTAAATCAGATGGTGTCTCTTTCCATGAAATCTCTTAAAAATCTTTGTAGGAAGAATTTGGAGAGGGATCAAAGCTATCCAAAAATCAGATTCCCCCTCCCACTCACTGAATACAAAGGGAAAGGAGTGAACCTACCATGAAAACTGCTAGCCTAAACACTGCTCTAAACAACCTCCATGGGAACTCAGAAAGAGACAGAATGGGTGCCCAAAATTCACAGCAGCAGGATTGAACCTCAGATCCAGTGTGAAGGCACTTTGGATCCTGAGCAGCAGAAAGGGAAGCCATCAGAATTGCTGCTGCCACTGACACTAGCATTGAGGCACATCACAGTAAGGAATGGCCTGATCCCAGGAAACCTAAGAGACTGTCCTTAGATCATAGCTGCAGGCCATTTGGGGCCATCTTAATAGGAAACTGCCTGGATATTCAGCAGCATAGAGATGATGGATCCTGGATAGTGGCAGCAGTCCGAAGAAAGTCATCATGACACGAATTTTCTTGAGTCCCTGAAAGGTTTAAAAAGAAGGTGTCTGGATCAAAACTAAGTCCAGCAGAGGTGAATCAATGTAGAAAGTTGTTTGTATCCAAGGCAACGAGAGCAACAGCCCCGACTGACCTTGTGCCAAAACTGGTCAGTGTTTGGCACTGTTTGGACATTGGATAAACAGTGTCTCAGTCACAGTCAGCAGAGGAAAGTGGGTGCTCACTTTTCATAACCTGGGACAGTGAAGGTAGAAACCAAGTGAAACATGTGAGTCTTTTTTTTCAGTAGTAAGTAGAAAACTTCGTGGCTGTGTTTGCCAGGGGGAATACAAAACCAAAACATATAGAAATAACCTTGCATCCTATGTAGAGCTCAATAGAATTAATTATAAATAAATAATAAGATAACAAATGAATCACTCTAACACCTGGAGATTAAATAATAAACTTTTGAATGTTGAATGGATAGCAAAAGAAATCGTGGGTGAAGTAAAAAAAAAATAAAACCTTAGAACAAATAACAATAGTGTTCAGTATAGCAAATCTCTGGAAGAGTATGAAGGCAGTTCTAAGAATGTTTATAGCACTGACTTCCTACGTTCATATATACATATGTATATATATATATAAATACACCACAGTGGATTGCCATATCTTGTCCATCTTCAAGACTGGGTTCCTAATAAAATACAATATATTCCATGCTCATATAAATATGTCAAATATACACTACTGTCATGTATATCTAAAAGAACAAATAAAATTTTAAAAAGAAAAATACAAATTTACCACATAAAGACCCGAGGAAAGAACCACATTATTATCTCAACAGAAAGAAAAGCATTTAACAAGATCCAACACCAATTTGTGTTTAAACTAGAGAAACTAGGGATTGAAGAGATTACCTCAGCGCTGTAAAAGGTCTATATGACAAAACCAAAGCCACATCACACTGAATGGAGAAAATCTGAAAGTATTTCTTCTGAAGACAGAACAAGTCAAGGATGCCCATTCTCACCAATCCTATTCAATTGTCCTCGAAATTCTAGCCAGAAAATCAGACCAAAAAAATAGAAATTAAAGGGATCAAGATAGGGAAAAAAGAACCTGAATTATCTCTCTTTTCTGATGACATGTTTTTATGTTAAGAAGACCTGAAACCTAAACCAGAAGACTCTATAGCTGATAAACAAATTAGAAAAGTAAGGATACAAATCAACATATATAAATTAATCATTTTCCTCTACTGTAATAGTGAGTATACTGAAAAAGAAATTAGGAAACTAACCCAATCCATAATAATCGAACACAATAATTGTGAATTAATCTAACAAAGGAAATGATGAACCTCTACAATGAAAACCATAAACACTGAAGAAAGAAGAAAGACTTAGAGAATAGAAAGACATTCCATATTCTTGGATAGTCAGAATTAGTAATACCAAAATGGACACACAATCAAAATCAATATGCACATTCATGCAATTCCCATAAAAAATATCAATGCATTCTTCACACAATTAGGAAAATAAACACTATAGTGCAGAATTTATTTGCAAGAATAAACACCTAGAACAGTAAAGGAATCTTGAGCACAAAAGAGTGATGTTGAAAGCATCACAATACCAGACCTCAAATTATACTGCAGAGCTATTAACAAAAACAGCATGTATTGGCTGAAAACTGACATGAATACCAATGTAATAGAATAGAAGACACAGAGACGAATCCATATAAATAAAGTCATCTGATTCCAGGCAAAGGTGCCAAAAACCTACTTTGTAGAAATTTATCTCTTTAACAAAATATTGCTGGGGAAAATGGAAATCCATACATAAATAAGGAAATTTTATCCCTGTTTCTCACCTGACCCAAAAGTCAAATCAAAGTGAAACAAAGATCATGTATTAGACTAGAAATTCTGCATCTTCTAGAAGAAATGTAGGCCCAACACTCCAACATATTGTACCAGAATCAACTTCCTTAACAAGAACATAAAGTGCAAAAAATAAAACCAAAGCAATAAGTGAATGGCATCAAATTTTAAAAAGTTCAGCAAAGCCAAGGAATAAAAATACGAATATAAAAGAGAACCTACAGAATGGGTGAAGATTTTTGACACCTGCTCCTGAAGGCATTTAATATACAGTATATATATATATATATACATATAATATTGTGTTTTTATATACATATATATACATATATATGTATATATATACATATATGGAGAGAGAGAGAGCGAGAGAGAGAGAGAGAGAGAACTTAAAAAATGTAACACCAAAAACAATCCCCAATTAATAACGGACAAAATAACTAAATACACACCACTCAAAAACAAAATAAAATTGGCCAACAAATACATGAAGAAATGTTTAGACTGGGTTAGTGATTCAGTGGAAGAGTGCTTGTTTAGCACTTGTGCACTGAGTTCATCCTCATACTACAAACCAAAAATAATAAATAAATAAAGTTATTAAAATGAAATATTCAAAATTTCTAGCAATTAGGGAAATGCAAATCAAATACACAGATTTCATATGACTCAATGGTAATTATCAATAATATAATAATAAGCATTGGTGAGGATATGGGAAACTGTACACTCATATGTTTTTGGTGGGACTTAGTGCAACCACTAAGGAAATCTATGTGAAAAGTCCCCAAAACTGTAGATGGAACCAATATATGGCCCAGTTATCCCATTCTTGGTGATAATCAAAAGATACAAAATCAGCATACTATAGGGATATGATCACATCAATATTCATCAATATTTAGCAGTACTATTACTCAGCCATAAAGAAGAATGAAATTATGGCATTTATAGCAAATGGATGCAACTAAAAACAATTATGCTAAGTTAAATATGTCAGAACCAGAAAGTCAAAGTTTGAATGTTTTCACTGATATTCAAAACTAGTCCAAGATGAGGGAAAAGAGAAAATAAGTGAAAAGAGGAGTGAGTATTCATCAAAATAAAGAATGATCAGTGGAGTGTGGATTGAAGGGAAGCAGAGAGATGGGAAGAAATATGGACATAATCTGACCAAATTTTGTTATATACATACATGAATATACCACATTGAATCTCACCATTTTGTATATTCACAAGGCCTTAAAACAATATATATATAATTTAATATATATATATATATAATGTAAATAGCAGAAAGATAAGTGAAGTGCAGCAGAGAGAACATAATAGTAAAGGAACAATTCAATAAAAATATAACAACAGTAAATATTTATGTCTGAAATGGCAATTCACCTAATTACATAAAACAAACACTTCTTGACATTAATTCTCAGACAGAACCCAGTACAATATACTGGGTGATTAGAACACACTCCTCTCACCAATGGACAGGTCATCCAAGCATAAAATAAATAAACAAAGACAATTCTTTATTCTATTGACAGATAATTTTCATTTAATTTCTTGCCTTCTTTTATATTAATTTAGACCACCTTCATTCTTTTTTTAACTGGTCGTAAATAATATTAGGATTCATTTTAATGCATGGAGTATAGTTTGCTCCATTAAGAATCAAATTTTTAATTTACACTCTCCTTTCTTCCTCTCCTTATTCCCTTTCCTTTATTCTACTGATCTTGCTAAACTTATTTATTAGTTCTAGAAGATTTCTGTGAAATTTTTTTGAATCCTCTAAATTTATATTCATGTCATCAGCAAATAGGGACAGTTTGAGTCTTCTTTTCGTATTCATATCCCTTTAATTTCTTTGGACTGTCTAATTACTCTGGCTAGAGTTTAAAGGACCAATCCCTGCCTTGTCCCAGTTTTTTACAGGGAATTCTTTAGTTTTCTCCATTAAGAATGATCTTGGTGTGGGCTTAGCATAAATATCCTTTACAATGTTGAGTTATGTTCCTACTATCCCTATTTTTTCTAGTGTTTTGGTGAAGGGCTGTTGTATTTTGTCGAACGCTTTGTCTGTATCAATTGAAATAATCATATGATTCTTAACCTTATGTCTATTGACATGATGAATTAAAGTTTTGATTTCCAGATGTTGAACCAACCTTGCATCCCCAGGATGAACCCCACTTTTATGCGTCCCCTCTGGCCGCAGAGAGAGACACGACAAAATGTCTGAAGCTTTGGAAGTTTATTGGCACAGTCCCCTCTCCTACGCTTCTCTTACTCCTAGCTTCTGCGCACTCCCAGCTTCCCTTCTCCCAGCTTCTTCCAGCTTCCCGCGTACTCCCAGCTTCCAGCTTGGCTTCAACCTCCGCCTTCGCCGCTTCTTCGCTTCTCCCTCTTCTTCAGCCCTGCTGCTTCTGCCTCTTCCTCAGTCTTCCCCCTACTCTCCCACCCACCAGGCTTATATACACTTCAACCAATCAGGGGAGAGTACAACGAGATAAACGCGGACAGCTGCAAGCATAGGAGTGGGGTACACGAGGGGGCATGCTCTAGTCATCATCATTAACTAGCCAATCATTGGAATTCACTGGTTGTTTACTGTATAGCTGGCCAGCTTTTGGCTCAGCGTCAGGCGCCATCTTGACCATGCCTAAGGCTGGGGGTACCGGAACCCCCACAGATCCCCCTTCTTTACTATTAAACTAAGGCTCGGACCGTGTCTGTCTTAGGCTGAGTGGTCAGCATATGTCCTTACCCGTCATCAGAGCCTGCAGAGCATGCTGCAGCTCCTGTCTTAGGTTGGTACAACAGCCACCTCCTTCATTACCCGTCTTGACTACCGTCCAGCATCAAGAGCCATACTAATGGGGGGCTGTCGGCCTTTAGGGCGGTCATGGCCTGATGAAAGATAATTTGATCTCTCTATTGGCTAGCTCGTAGATGCATGCCAAAATGAATGAAGAGAAGGAGGCCAAGGCAGAGGAATACCACTATAGCTCCTAAGCCTGCCTGCTGTTTGACAAATCTATAAACAGAAGAAGAACCATATAGCCATATTAAATACAGAAACAATATACAATCCCAATGGAGTTACAATACGGGTAACACAAAACAGCTCTCAGGGAATAAACGCATCCCAGTCCCAAAAGTTCTTGCAAGGTATCCACTTGTTCTTATAATGAGTCCATTCTCTGATAGAGTCTCTATGGTCTGTAAGGGCTGCAGCTGCATTCTCGGCCAAATGATCGTTGTTATGGTTGTGTCAATGCTGCTACTGCAAGACTGTGGTGGCAATGATCACGGCTGTTGCAATGTCAAAGCCTCTTCTGTTTCTTGATAATAGCACTGGCAATTCTATATCTGCAACAGAAACTAGACTGGTAGGAAGATAGAAATGTGCAAATTGCACGGGTGGCAAAAGAACCATTCCAGTATTGTGAGAGATAGCACACAGTTAGTGAACAGTTAAGAGGTGTTATTAGAAATGTTAGTTGGTAGAAACATAAAAGGGAGGAAATACACAGCTGACGTGGGAGGAAAAGCAATATCACAGCTAGGGTCAGCAGAACGAGTTGCTCTACTCTGGGTCTGATTTGTAGTATGATTCCACGTGCAAAGTGCAGAAATTCCTCCTGTTAAAGCAAAGAAAGGCTAGAAATATCCTTATCTCCAAAAGCAGCACGACCTGAAAAATCATCAGTAGAATTGACAGGCTTGTGGAGAAATTGGTAAAAAACAAGAAAAGGAAGGATAAAAAATATGTTAGTTAGAAATGAAAAATATGGCCAGGCTAACAATGGCCCATAGGTTCCGGGTTTGCCTTTCCGTCTGAGTTTTTGTTATTGGAGGAAGGCTCAGACTCGTCATTGCGAGGAGGAGCAGCATCACTTGCATGCTGTAAAACTCTGATTAGCTTTCTGGAATCCAGACTGGAGTCTGTTGATCCTGTGGGAAAATACAAACAGACCCTCGGACCCAACGAAGGACTGGATCCAGTCCTTCCAACAACCTGTCAGGATATCTTTCCATTTTGCCCATACTTGAGGAGTATTATGGGGATTATAATGTCGATCAGCTGCAGAATGGCCGTCCCTATCCAGAGTTAAGAAATTTAGAATGAAAAGAACTAAATTAAGTTTATCTTTAGGAGACTTGTAGGAGGCTCCTATTCCCCCTTTTTGTTTATTTCAGACAATTTTTAAAGTAAGATGTGCTCTTCCACATGCCCTGTCCCTGAGGATTATAGGGGATGCCAGTGACTGATTGGATGTTAAATGTTTGTAAAAACAACCGGAAGCTTTTGGAAGTATAAGCAGGACCATTATCTGTTTTAATAACTTTAGGTATGCCCCAGCCAGCAAATGCTTGTAGGCAGTGTTGAATGACAGCTTTTACCTTTTCTCCAGAATGAGCGGAAGCCATAATGACCCCTGAAGCAGTGTCTACTGACACATGTACATACTTAACAGTACCAAATTCAGAAATATGGGTTACATCCATCTGCCAAATATGACCAGGCAGCAGTCCCCTGGGGTTAACTCCAAAGGATTGTACTGGGATTAAAGGAGCACAATGTTGACAATTTTTTACTATTTGTCGAGCCATACATTTAGATATAGGAAATTTTCTGCTCAAAGTAGTGGAATTTACATGAAATTTTCATGAAAGAGTTTTGCCTGTTCCTCTATGGAAAAAACAAAAATTGATTTGGTGGCCATATCTACCAAGTCATTAGCATTGGCCAAAGGTCCTGGTAAATTAGAATGAGCTCTAATATGTCCTACATAGAATAGATGTTTACGCTGTAGGATAAGGTTTGTAGCGTAGTAAAAGTAAGAAGCTACTGTGGACATGGAAGAAATATGGGGTACCGTTTCAAGAACCTGTAAAGCGTTAACGATATATAAGCTATCAGATAGAAGATTGAATGGCTGATTATCTGCTAATTTAAAGGCTAATATTACAGCTGCAAGTTCAGTAACCTGTGCGGAGTTGGTGGAACTATTATGGTGTGAAGTTGTTTACCGATAAGTACTGCACCTACTCCATTTTTGGAGCCATCAGTAAAAATGGTTACACAGTCTTTAAGAGGCTGGACACTAGTCACTTTTGGAAAAACTTATGGGAGTATTTTTACAGAATTGAATCCAGGGATGTTGGGGATAATGGTTATCGAACTGAGCTGAAGTGGAACAATATAATACTGACCAATCATCATCATTATTAATTAGCCATTTAATTTGCTGAGTGGAATAAGGAGTTATAATAATAGACTGGATGGATTCCAAAACAGTAATGCAAGATTCTATTCCCTTGAATATTACCTGAGCAATAGCTTGGGGATATGATTGCAATGTTTTAGCCGGAGAGCTAGGGAGATTTATACTTTGCAGAGGTCCTCCTTGCCAAACTATGCCAAAAGGGGTATGCTTCTCTGAGATTATGATTAAACTTAATGGTTGAGTAGGATCACAACAATCAACGTAACACTGCTGAAGTCTATTTTCTACTAGCTGTAAGGATATCCGTGCTTCGGGAGTAAGTTTCCTAAGGGAATTCAAGTCAGGATTACCTTTTAATATATCGAATAAAGGTTTTAATTCCCCTGTGGATAATTTTAAATAGGATCTGATCCAGTTAATGTCACCTAAGAGTTTCTGAAAATCGTTCAAGGTATTCAATTGATCTGTCCTGATGGTCAACCTTGTTGGTCTGACTGTAGTAGCAGTGAGCCTTGTACCCAGATATTCTTGGATCTCCTCTAATTGTAATTTTTCAGGGGCTATCGTTAGTCCTCTCTTTTCTAATGCTTGAGTTATAAATTGTAATGCTTCTAACAAAACTTCTTTTTCTGGATGGCAAATAAGTATGTCATCCATATAATGATAAATCACAATCTCTTAAACTTTGTCTAGTAGTTGTTAACAGCTTTATCTACGTATATTTGACATATAGTAGGACTGTTAGCCATACCTTGAGGCAACACAGTCCATTCGAATCTCTGGTCAGGCTGAGTGTGATTAAGAGAGGGCAAAGTAAAAGCAAATCTCCAACAATCATTTTTGTGTAAGGGTATAGAGAAAAAGCAATCTTTTAAATCCAGAATAATAGTAGGCCAATTTTTTGGTAGTGCAGTAACAAGAGGGAGTCCACATTGGATGGGTCCCATAGGGTACATTTGTTCGTTTATAGCTCTTAAATCCTGTAATAACCTCCATTTTCCTGATTTTTTCTTTGTTAAGAATATTGGAGTATTCCAAGGAGAGGTAGAATGTTGTAAATGACCTGCTTGTACCTGCTCTTGTACTAACTTATGAGCTGCCTCTAGCTTCTCTTTTGTTAGGGGCCACTGTGGAATCCAGCGAGGCTTATCATCTTTCCATATTATAGGGATTGATGGTTTATCAGTGGCCCCTAGGAAAAACCCAATCCATGAGAATCATTTTTGGTGGAAGTAAAGGCAGTGGTTGGGTAGATCCTTGACTATGTCTTCCTAATCCTTTTTTATCATCATAGTTCATATTTTGTAACATATTTCTTACAGGAGTCCCTTGGTAAATCTGATCAGTGGTGAGTTTCATATCATTTGCTGCAGGACATCTCAGTCCCATAGGCTAATAGGAACATTACAGACATATGGCTGAAATATTCCTGTGTGTCCCTCTGTATCTTTCCACGATAATGAGGAAGCACTTTGATTGGGGCTCTCTGCTACTCCTAAGCCTCTCAAGCTCTGAGCTGCTGTGATCAATGGCCAGTGCTTTGGCCAGACCATTAGGCTGATAATACTTTTGTCTGCTCCCGTATCTAATAAACCTGTAAATTCCATATTTCCCACTTTTAATTTTAGGAGGGGCCTCTGTCCATATCCATAGTAAGGTTTATTAAAGTGGTTCCTGTTGATCCAAAATCTCCTTGTCTTTTATTGCATTTTACTGGGCCACTAAAGAATGTTGACTGGGCAATATAAGCATTTGTGCAATGCGATCCCCTGGAGAGATGACCATAATTCCTTTGGTGAAGAGACCAAGGCTTTTATTTGTCCAGTGAAATCAGGATCAATAACCCCTGGGTGTACTATAAGTCCTTTTAGTGTTGAGGAACCTCTACCTAGTAATAGTCCTACACTGTTCTGTGGGATTTTTTCATGCCAATCAGTATCAATCATCTGCACCCCCATATCTGGGGTTGTATGAGTCTGGAGGTGGCACAGATGTCCAATCCGGCACTTCCTGAGGTGGCTCTGCGCTCCCCTTCTCTGTGGGAGGATACCACCATCGGGGAACTTGTTGAATTACCCAGTATATTTGTTGCGGGCCCCGGGGAGGGCCCTGTCTCCCGTTTTTTGAAGTTCAGGATTCGACCCTAGGAAATTATCCTCCCTATCTCTAATAGGCTGACAGGACACTATTCCGATGACTTCCTCTTCTGCATCTTGGACATAGCCCTGGGGCATAAGGTGTAACAGATTTTACTATAGTTATCTCTTATCTTTTGATAGGGCATTATCTCTTTGCTGCTGATTTTGTGCATCTATTGAAGCGTATTGGCCTTCTCCTATTAACATTTCTATCGGGAAACCTTGCCACTATGTTCTGCAAGCAGTTTCAACAGCTATTTCTTGCCACTGAGCTTCTCCAATTAGACATTGTCCTCCAGATAACACTGCTCTGCATACCTGTTTCCAAATGTCTTAACTGCCTCTTTAAAGTTTTTCTAATGGTTGATGGTATCTCCATTACTCCTCAAATACGGGCAGGTTCTACAGATTTTGAAGCTCTTTTTATTAGGCTTAGGTTTCTCCTACCTTTTCCCTTGTTCTTAAGTTTTCACTACCACTTGGTTATTCCTTTTGGGGGTTCTTTGTGTAAGACTTAGTTCCCTTTTTTCCCTTGTTCTTAGATTTTTGAGCAATTATTTTCTAGGTCACCACCACTCAATTTTTCCTCACTTTATTCTCTTTAAGCGTTCTTTTCTGTTACTATTAAACCCTGTTCATGAAGATCCCCCTTGTGGCACACTGAGCAACTTTTCTTCTATAAACTCTGGGCTTATTCTACTAGGGTTTGAACATATAATCATACAGTGGTTTCCTTATTTTCTAGTCCTTCCCCAGTGTTTCTCCCTGAGGGGTTGCTGCATTCTGAATAATGGCGTCTCATGGTTTTTAATAGTTCCCTAGGGGTTGCTGCATTCTGAATTTAGACGTTTCAGACCCCATTGTTACTAATTTGAATAGCTTTAGTTATGGTAATTACAATGACAAACAGTAGCCTAGCCGCCAGGAGCAACAAAATTACTGAAGGGAAAACTATCAGTGCGCATTAGAATTTTTATAGCGGCTTTTCACGTACTACCTAATTGGACCGCTTCAAACATGTTTCTACTTTCACTTTAATTAGACCGCGTTCCACGCGTCAGGACCGCTATGGCATGTCCCGATACCCCCCGACCCGCGTTCTACGCGTCAGGATCCCGATACCCTTCAACCCGCGTTCTACGCGTCAGGACCGGCTGATGGCGCGTCCCGATACCCGCGTTCTACACGTCAGGATCCCGATACCTTTCAACCGGACCGCACTCCGCGTGTCCCCAGGACCGCCAATGGCGCATCCTGACACCCTTTAACTTTTTTATAACCGGTTTAACTTGTATACAAAAAAAATTTTTTTTTTTCAAATATCTTACCTTGTTTTCTTTTATAAGGCCTTCATCTTTCCTTCATGTCCCGGGTTTCGGCACCAGTTATCGCGTCCCTCTGGCCGCAGAGAGAGACACGACAAATGTCTGAAGCTTTGGAAGTTTATTGTGCACAGTTCCTCTCCTACGCTTCTCTTACCCCTAGCTTCTGCACACTCCCAGCTTCCCTTCTCCCAGCTTCTTCCAGCTCCCGCGTACTCCCTGCTTCCAGCTTGGCTTCAACCTCCGCCTCCGCCTTCACCGCTTCTTCTGCTTCTTCCATCCCCCTACTCTCCCACCCACCAGGCTATATACACTTCAACCAATCAGGGGAGAGTACACGAGATAAACGCGGACAGCTGCAAGCATAGGATGGGTACATGAGGGGGGCATGCTCTAGTCACATCGTTAACTAGCCAATCATTGGAATTCACGTGGTTGTTTACTGTATAGCTGGCCGCTTTTGGCTCAGCGTCAGGCGCCATCTTGACCCATGCCCAAGGCTGGGGGTCCGGGAACCCCCACACAACTTATCATGGTGTACTATCTTCTTAATATGTTTCTGTATGCAATTTGCCAGAATTTTGTTAAGGATTTTTGTGTCTGTATTCATTAGAGATATCGGTCTAAAATTTTCTTTCCTTGATGTATCTTTGTCTGGTTTGGGTATAAGGGTGATACTAGCTTCATACAATGAGTTTGATAGGGTTCCCTCCTTTTCTATTTCCTGGAATACTTTAAGGAGTATTGGAATGAGTTCTTCTTTGAAGGTCTTGTAGAACTTGACTGAGAATTCGTCTGGTCCTGGACTTTCTTAGTTGGTAGGCTTGTGATGGCTTCTTCTATTTTATTGCTTGAAATTGATCTGTTTAAATTGTGTATGTCCTCCTGATTTTGTTTGGGGGGATTATATGTCTCTGGAAATTTGTCAATGTCTTTGAGATTTTCTATTTTGTTGCAGTATAGATTTTCAAAGTTGCTTCTAATTATGTTATGTATTTCAATGATGTCTGTCATGATATTTCCTTTTTCATCATGAATTTTAGTAATTTGAGTTTTCTCTCTCCTCTTCGTTAGTGTGGCTAAGGGTTTATTAATTTTGTTTACATATTCATAGAACCAACTTTTTGTGTTGTCAATTTTTGAATTGTTTCTTTTGTTTTAATTTCATTGATTGCAGCTCTGATTTTAATTATTTCCTGTCTTCCACTACTCTTGGTATTGTTCTGTTCTTCTTGTTCTAGGGTTGTTGAGATGTAATGTTAGGTCATTTAGTTGCTGACTTTTTATTCTTTTCTTGAATTCATTCCAGGCAATGAATTTTCCTCTTAGTACTGCATTCATAGTGTCCCAGAGATTTTAATATGTTTTTTATCTCCTCCCTGATGTTTTCTGTTATCCATGCTTCATTCAATAGCATACTATTTAGTCTCCAGTGTTGAGTAGTTTCTGCTTATTGTTTTATCATTGATTTTTAATTTTATTCCATTATGATCTGATAGAACACAAGGCAGTATCTATTTTTTTGTATTTTCTAGGGGCTGCTTTGTGGCATAACATATGGTCTATTTTAGAGAAGGTTCATGTACTGCTGAGGACAAAGTGTATTTGGATGGAATATTACATATATGTCTGTTAAGTCTAAGTTATTGATTGTGTTATTGAGTTCTATTTTTTCTTTTTTAGTTTTTGTTTGGTAGATTATACAATGGTGACAGTGGTGTGTTCAAGTCACCCAGAATTATTGTGTTCCTGGAATTGAGAAGGCTTTGTTTGATAGACATGAATGTGCCATTGTTTGGATCATAAATATTTATGATTCTTTTGTCTCCCTGATTTATGGTTCCCTTAAGCAGTATGAAATCTTCTTTATCTCTTCTGACTTACTTAGGTTTGAAGTCCACTTTATCTGATATGAGGATGTAAACCCCTGCTATTTTACTCAGTTTGCATGCATGGTATGTTTTCCCCCATCCTTTCACCTTTAGTGTGTGGATATCTTTTTCTATGAGATGAATCTCTTGGAGGCAGCATATTGTTGGGCCTTTGTTTTTAATTCAATCTTCCAGTCTATGTCTTTTGACTAATGACTTTAGGCCATTAACATTCAGTTATTATTGAGATATGATTTATATTCCTGGTCATTTTGACTTATTTTTGGTTTTTAACTTGATTTGGTTTCTCCTTTGATTGACTTTTCCTTTAGGGTAGTACCTCCCTTTGCTGACTTACATTGTTGTTTTCATTTCGTCTGCATGGAATATTTTGCTGAGAATGTACTGTAGAACAGGCTTTCTATTTGTAAATTCTTTTAACTTTTGTTTATCATCGAAGGATTTTATTTTGTCTTCAAATATGAAGGTTATTTTTGTTTGATATAAGATTCTTGGTTGACAACCATGTTCATTCAGAGGTTGAAATATGTTGTTCCAGGCCCTTCTAGCTTTTAGGGTCTGGGCTGAGAAATCTGCTGATATCTGAATTGGTTTCCCCCTATTTGTAATCTGATATTTTTCTCTCACGTCTTTAAAATTCTATCTTCATTTTGGATGTTAGGCATTTTCATTATATCCTTGGTGTGAATCTGTTGTAATTTTGTGCATTTGGTGTTATGTAAGTCTCTTGTAGTTGATTTTCCATTTCATTCTTCAGGTTTGGGAAATTTTCTGATATAATTTCATTGAATAATTTGTTCATTTCTTTGGTTTGGTTCTCAGTGCCTTCGTCAATCACAAGTCTTAAATTCATCTTTTCATGATATCCCATTGTTCTTAAAGGTTATGTTCGTGATTTCTTACCATCTTCTCTGTTTGGTCAACTTTATTTCAAGATCAAATATTTCGTCTTCATTGTTTGAGGTTCTGTCTTCCAAGTGATCTAGTCTTTTGGTGATGCTTTCCATTGAGTTTTTTATTTGGTTTATTTCTTCCTTCATTTCAAGGATTTGTTTGATTTTTTTTCTTTTTCAGAATCTCTATATCTTTGTTGAAATGATCCTTTGCTTCCTACAGTTTCTCTTTAACTGTTTACTGAAGTGATCATTCATTGCCTGAATTTACTCTCTTATCTCATCCTTTGCTTTGCAAATCATTTTAATTATGTATATTATGAACTTCTTTTCTGACATTTCTTCTACCATGCTCTCATTGTATTCTATTGATACAGAATCCTGGTTTGTTTGGAACACTTTCTTCCCTTGTTTTTTCATGTTGTTCATGTATCTTCCCCTCTAGCATTGTGGATCTGTGGTATTGCAGTTTCCCCCTTACAGGCTTATAGTGACTCTGCAGGTTTCCAAAACCTCTTCTTTAAAGAGAAGATCAATATTAGCAGCACCCAGTAGAGACAATATGCAGCCCTAAACCAAATATCCCCTATGAAGACATTAACAGTATTGTCATAATAAACAAAGAGGATGAATTTGATTATTATCTATAGTATAACCAATAGATTTGCAATGAGGTCTACAGTTTTTAATGGTGGACAAAGAGGATGGGGAGTGGTGTAGATTGCAACTGTTAATGGGATAAGCAGAGGGTATATAGAAGTACTAGATCTTAGGAAGAGTGAAAGTGGAATCAAAAGAAGTTGGTTGTCAGCATAAGAAAAGGGAGAATGACACTGAGGAAACAGGTAAACAAAAGAAAAATAGAGTAAGAAAAATAAAGAAATAAAAACAAAATTTTTCAAAAAGGAGAGAAAAGTATCTGTACTATAACAGTCATATACTATGCAAACTTCCCAGTCTTCAGTAGCCTATGCACAAGAGTATCTGACAATGAGCTTCCAGTCTCTAGCAGGCTTCTCAGGATGGGATTTGCCCCACCTAAAGATGGCAGCTTCCACTTCCAGGATAATCCAAGATGGTCACACTGGCTTCCAAATGTGTTGGCAAATGGGATCTGCAGCTTGGGGTTAGGGCACCAAGTTCATGTGGGTTTTGGTTGGTTGGGTTGGGAGGAGGTCCTGGAGGCACAGTGCGATTGGTCAGAATGGGCGTCCTGGAGGTAGGGTGCGGTTTGTCAAGCTGGGTTCCTGGAGATGGGGAATGGTTGGTTGGGCCATGGGTCCTATAGGTCTTGGCTCTTGTCCCAAAAGGTTGGCAGCCATATGTAACCAAACCTGTGAGTACCGTGACAATGGGCTTCCTGGCAATAGTGGGCAGCAGGCAATTCACTGGCTATCTGCAGGTGGTCTGCAGGCTACTGGCAGATGATTGGCAGGTGGACCTCGGGTGGTGAGGGATGGATTGGTGAAAGGCAGATGATGGGCAGGCAAGAGGCAGGCAAATGAACAAATGTCAGATGATAGGTGGCAGTCAGTGAGTGATCTGCACTCAAAAAGTAGGTGTTAGACTGGCAGATGGTGGGTGATCATGGTGGACAAATGGGATGAACAGCAGGGGATCCATGAGCAGCAAAGACTGCCTCACAGAGAAACAGATTTTCCACTGCTTGAAACCCAAGAAACAGAGTGACAAGGACCACAGCCTCCCTCTAGTCCACCATCTTTACTTTGTGAGTTAATTTTTGTGTATTATGTGAGGTAAATGTTTTAGTCATCTTTTTTGCTGCCATGACTAATGGACCCAACCTGAACAGCTGTAGGTAAGGTAAAGTTTATTTGAGGACTCACAGTTTCAGAGGTCTTAGTCCATAGAAGAAGGGCTGCATTCCTCCGGGCTCAAGGTGAGGCAGAACAATGAGCAAAGAGTGTGACACAGGGAAGCTGCTCTCTTGATGGTCAGAAAGAAGAGGGAGAGAGATCTCCACTCTCCAGATAAAAATATATACCCAAAGTCATGCCTCCAATGCCCCACCTCCTCTAGCCACTCCCTACCACTTCAGTTACCACTCAGTTATTTCCATCAGGGGGGATTATTTACTGATTAGGTTAAGACTCTCAAAACCCAATCATTTCTCCTCTGAAACTTCTTACATTTTATCACATGTGAGCATTTGGGGGATACCTCATATCTAAACCATAACAGTAAGGTTCCAAATTAACTTTTTCATGTGAATCATTCAATGCCCTAACACCATTCCTTAAAAGAGTATTCTTTGCCCCACAGAACTGTGCTTGCTCTTTTGTCAATAATGAATTTGTCCTGCTGGGAATATAACTCTGTGGTAGAGCATTTGTTCAGCATGTGTGAGGCCTTGAATTCAATTCCCAGGTACTGCAAAAATAAATATAAATGAACCAAAACCATATTATTTTCAAAGTACAAAAAGAAAAAAATACACATCAATTGAACATAAATGTAAGGGTCTAATTTTTATTCAATTTTATTGCATTTATATGTTTATCCTTATGAACTACCACAAAATTTAATAAGTGTATATTAATAGGAAAAAATTATTAATTCTATGGTTTTCTTCTTCTTTTCTCTTCTTTTTCAATGTTATATTAGCTACTCTAGGTCCAGTTTATTTTTATAAACAATTTATGATTAGGGTAACAATTTCCTGGAAAATAGCTATAATGATTATAGGTTACACTGAATCTGTAGATCAATTCAGGGAGTGTTTTCATCATAAACATACTAAATTTCCCATCCTAAACATAATCTGTCTTTCCATTTAAATAGATATTTAATTCTTTCAGAACATCTTTGAAATATTAGTGCATAAGTCTTATGCCTAAGTTATTTTTGTGATATTGTGAATGGAATTATGTAATTAATTCCATTATGTCATGTTTATTTCTATTTAAATTCTATTCATTTTATGCATATAAATCATGTATCCTGCAACTTTATTGAACTTCTTTATACATTCTGACTGATTTTCTTGGGTTACTTAGAATTTTCTACATACAGGATCATGTCTTTTGCAAATGGATATAATCTGATTTCTTTCCCAATTTTTTTCTTGTGGGACATAGTTTTGATTAATAATTAGTGGCTTTACTTATTATAAATACAAATTTTTTTCTTAAATTAATTTTTATACTTTGAGTCTTTTAGAATATGTTTACCTCCATCTAGGTTACCTAATTTGTTT
Source organism: Sciurus carolinensis (assembly GCF_902686445.1). Taxonomy (NCBI): domain Eukaryota; kingdom Metazoa; phylum Chordata; class Mammalia; order Rodentia; family Sciuridae; genus Sciurus; species Sciurus carolinensis. The sequence continues at coordinate 60,625 of NW_025920375.1, forward strand.
GCTCACCACTTGTTCATAACATTTCCTTACAATCCTTTTTTATCTATGATTGTCAATAGTTATGTTTCTTGTTTCTTTGCTCAGTTTAGTAGTTTGAAGATTCATCTTGTTTTTATTTTGTTTTTCTAGTCAGTTCTTCTAATGTTTTATAAATTTTGTTATCTTATAAAAACATCGACTTTAATTTCATAATTTTTTTTCAATTTTCTGTTTATTTTTTAATTCCTTATTATTCCCTTTCCTGTGCTTGATTTGAGTTTATGTTGCTATTATGTTTGCTTAAGGTGAAAAGTTTGGTTTTTACTTAAGAATTTTCTTCTTAAAATAGGCATTTACAGTTAAGTTCAACAGTGCAATTATGCTTTCTTTTGTAATAACCTATATAATTACTTTAAGCAATATTCTATTTCTGAAAGGGTAGGGATTTGAATTACTGTTTAGTGTCACTTATGTTTAGCCTAAAGAATTTTCTTCAGTAGTTTCTTAATATGGAAGCCCAGTAGCAATGGTTTTCTCTTGATTTTCTTTATGTGGGGAATGTCATTTTGCCTTTATTTTTAAGAGGTGGTTTTGACAGATATGAGATTATTTTTCTCCTATATACTAATTTTTTATTAATTTTAATTGTACCTAATTATGGAGTACCATGTGAAATTCAATTCATATAATATGAAATGCTCAAATCAGGGTAATTAGCTTTTCTAGCTCCTTAGTATTTTAAACATATTTTAGCACATAATAATTGTACATATATATGAGATACACTGTGATATTTCAACATATGTACACAATATGTGATGATCATATCAGGGCAATTACTTTTTCCCCCTCCAATTATTACTTTATGTTTGGAGATTCAATCTTCTATTTATTAATAAATTATATAATAAATTATTATGAGCTATAGTTACTCCACTATTCTGTGAAACACTAGAATTTATTATTACTGTATGTATTTTGGTTCCCTTTATCCAACTTCCCTCTCTCCTCCACATTTTGAAAACATCAAGAGAAAAATAAGATGCCATTTACAAAGGATAGCAATAAAATTAAGAGTTTTCTCTTCAGAAACAATGGAAACCTAGAAACCAGTCATAATATATGCAAACTGTTAAAAGTAAAAATAAAGTTAAAAACAAGGAGAGAGGAAAAATTAAAGAAAAACATTTCTTCAAATTACAATTTCATAAAGAATTGCTAATATTAGGCAATGTTTCATGAATGAGATATCTCAACTAAAAGTTCTGTCCTTTAGTTTATAGAGCCGTAATTTGAACATTTTAACTTTCATTTAATTCTTACTTTAATATATTTTATAGTCACTTAAAAGAAATTGTAGGGCTGGGGAGATAGCTCAGTAGGTAGAGTGCTTGCCTTGCAAGCACAAGGCCCTGGGTTCGATCCCCAGCACTGCAAAAAAAAAAAAAAGAAGTTGTAATATCACAAACAACATAGTCTTTTAACTTCATAATTTTCTGGATGTTCCAGTTTATGGTATCATACCATATGTAGCTTGGGTTCTGGTTCCAATTCTTTGGACAGCACTCTGAGTCTCAAAAATAGTAACAACTATTCCATATCTCTCTGTTTTGAAGATTAATGAAGTTATAATGTATCAAAATATTATAAGTACAAATAATGGTTTTGATAAGCTTAAATTGACTTTTTCATCATAACAAAGTAAATTTTTCATCAAACATTTTTCATTAAGATTTGTATATTTATGAGTTAGACTCCAGTTACCAATTCTTCAGTCATTTTTTCCTTGCATCTAATTGTGCAGAGCTTGAGATTTCAATTTCTCAACATTAGAATCTAAAATTTAGACATTTAAATAGGTGGAAATCAAAACCTATAGATTTCTCTGTCATTTCAGCAAATATGTAATCATTCCCACTCACTTTAAAAGAGTGATTCACTAAGCTAAACATCATACTGTCATAGGAAGCACTTTATGATTGAGATTCCTGGACTCCAGCTTGAGAGTTTCTGATTCAATGTGTCTGAAGTAGGAATCAGATAAATTATATTATTTTGAAAGTTTCTTCAAGGTAATCACAACAATTAATTTGTTCATATTTTGGAGTTCACTGCTTTATTCTGTTTTCTCTACAGTAATTTAGTAGCTATAAGGGATTTTTTGTTTGATTGTATGTTTTTAGTATTTAAAATGTTTCCTTGCATTAATCATAAGCATATCCAAAGCATATTGTCCATGATGTTGGCTTTGATCCATTGGGAACCAGTAGTTAACAATGATTTGGAATAATTTTTTTTTAATTTATAAATTAATTTCAGAACTAAAACTATGAATATAGATGCTGAGAGGGGACTGGTTGTTTACTTAAAGAGCAACTTTTTCTGTTTTACCTATAGTCTGTCATTGGAAAGCTTTAAGACCATCTTATTATACTTGTGATTACTAAAAGAAGGATGACAGAACTCCTTCAAATGATGAAAAGATGTCGAATCAGCAGGTCAGTATTATGTAGAAAATATGTATAGGAGGTATGAATCTTCTGACAGCCTTTCTTCCTGTGTAAAATGCCTGCACATTTTCCCAGAGCTGTGGGCAGTGGACCTGAATTTCTGCTCCCATTTAATGAATGGGGTGTTTAAGGGCAGGTGCAAACCCCTGGTCTTCTCAGGTTATTCCTCCAAATGTGGAACCCCCATATAATGAGCATATTGAAGTGGGAGGAAGGCTCCAGTGTTCTCAACCTGAAATACTTGTAAGAACTTTCACCCTATGAGTTAGGCTTGCTTGGGTAGAAAAACCCAGTCCTCTCTGCTGAACACCCAAAATAGAACTTCTATACTTGTGCAACAGAGAAGATCAGGCATACCACCAGCTTTTCCCTTCTAGAAAAAACCATAACCTCATACTTGAATATTAGGGGAAAAGGAACTACTGTCCCATTGAATGCACATAACAAGGGACAAGAGTCCATAATAATGAGGTGTGTAGGTGTAATGGAGTGTGTCATGGGTCAATTGGCATGAATTTATGCTGTTATCATCATGGTTTAGTATTCTTGAATGTATGTTTCTCTATTTGTTGTATGCCTTCAGAAATATTTCCAAATATTTATAATGATTGGTTTCTATAGTTTTCATCTGTCAAATTGTTGTTGTGTTAGAGATTGTTTAACATAGACTGAATTTCAGTTAACAGAATACAATAGATTTTGTGTCTTACAAAAAATAGAAATTTATGGGACTTTGTTCTCCTAGACTTGAAGGTTAGGAAGTTCAAAATGAAGTTTCCCACAAAGCTAATGTCTTGTGAAAAGTTTTACATTCACAAATGGAGCCTTCTCACTGTGCCCTTACATAGTGGAAAGATGGAGTCTCTATTTAGCCTCGTTTTTATAAGTACTAAAGCCGGGTTCCATTTTCTCCACACAAAATGCTGGGTGAAGCCGCAGAATCCATCCCTGCTATAGAGCAGGAGTTGCCAAAGCCCCAAACTGAGACAGGGTCTGGAACAGAACCTGACAGTGATGAATCAGTACCAGAACTTGAAGAACAAGATTCCACACAAGCAACCACCCAAAAGCACAGCTAGAAGTTGCAGCCGAAATCAATAAAGAACCAGTCAAGTCAGTAAAACAAAACAGAATCGGAATGAAAAGAAGGTATGGAAGGCTATGTTCAAACCCCTTCAACAAGTTACGGGGGTTACTAGAGTCGACTACCCAAAAATCTAAGAATATCCTCTTTGTCATCACAATACCAGTTGTCTGCAAGAGTCTATCTTCCAATACCTATATAGTTTTGGGGGAAGCTAATATTGAAGATTTATCTCAGCAAGCTCAGTTAGCAGTGGCTGAGAAATTCAAGTTCAAGGTGAAGCTGTCTCAAACATTCAAGAAAACACACAGACTCTGTACAAGAAGAGAGTGAAGAGAAAGAGATTGATGGAACAGGTGTGGAAGTTAAGAATATAGAATCAGTCATGTCACAAGCAAATGTGTCAAGATTAAAGGTGGTCTTAGTCCTGAAGAACAATAGTAATGATATTGTAAATGCTATAATGGAATTAACAAAGCAATCATCAAAGTCAGGACATTTTTCTGGTGTTTCAAAAAGGTAACTGCAGCTTGGTTTCAAATTTGTGCTGCTTCTATCATTAATAAAGTTATGGCTTCTTGTTGGATGAAAAAAAAAAAAAAAACAGTACTAAACACATCCATGATTGTTCCACCCTCAGAAACTAACAACTCCTAAAGGCTCCACCTTCTAATACCATTACCTTGCAGGGAAAAACTTCAAATGAATTCTGGGGTCACACAATCATTCAGATCAAGCAGAGTCCCCCAACCTCCCTCATTCATCATCCCAGAAGTCAAGCCCTACTACTATGATTTTAGTATATGAGATTACTATGTTTTCCACTGAATGTAGAGGGCTATAAAATTTAATATGCCCATTTTTTGCTGTAAAATCATTCACATGCAATAGATTTTTTGAAAGCTTCAGTGGAGGTTTCACAATTAACTAAAGAAAGATACTTGCCATCAAGACATTGCGTCCCCCGATTTTTGATTTTTGATTTATATAATTTATGACTCTTCAGTTTGGTTCCAGTCTACCTTCAAATATGATCTCCCACTACATCCCTCCAAGAACCTTTCATAGCACTCAAAGTGATCAACCTACTTATAATGAGAATAACACAAATTTGTGGCAATTGAACCATGGCACACTCCATTACACCTTCCTAAACTGCTTCCTTGATAATATTTTTCCCTACCTCTATACCTTTATTCATGGTGCTCATGCACTGTTCCTTTATTAGCACACCATAGTTATACATAATAGTTGAGTTCAGTTCAAGAAAATCACACATGCATAAAATTTTATTTACTCCATTTCTCTTTCCAGTATCCCCATTATCTTCCCCTGCTCCTTCTCCTTTTCTTCTTTCTCTACTTTACTGGTCTTCCTTTCATTCTCTTATATATTTATTTGTGACTGATACATATACATAAAGGTGCAATTCACTTTTGTATGTTGATACATATACATAGCATAATTTTATTAAATTCATTCTGCATTCCCTCCCCTGTCAGTTATTATCTGCCTAAATTCTTATAATACTTCAGAATTTATTTCAAATTCTGTATCCAACAAAAAAACCATCCCTGGACATCCTGTTTCTTATTAATTTCTCTCTTTTCTCTGACCTTTTAAATATCTAATGCCTATGAATACTGATGGTATATAGGATGTACTACCTTGTTATATTGCTTGCATCCTTGTCTTTTTTTCTTCTGTTTTTGAAATGTCTTGTACCCAATTACAGAATAAGCTATTGAAGGACATGGATTGTATCCAATGTCTTTTTTTCTTTTTTTTTGTAATGGTGATTGAACCCAGGGGTGCTTAACCACTGAGCCAGAGCCACATCAACAGGGTCTCACTAAATTGCTTAGGATCTCACTAATTTGTTGAGGCTGGCTCTGAACTTCTAATCCTCCTGCCTCAGCCTCCAGAGCTGCTGGAATTACAGGTATATGCAACCATGCCTAGCTTCCAATGTCTTATTTATGAATATCCTCATTAAGTACAGTGCTATAAATATGATATATTTAGTAATTATTTTATTGAGTAAATCTGCTCTATGATGAGTCTTGAAATAAGACTCTATTTATAGTGACACTATAATTAATATGAGCAAATTCGATTATTAGATTACTTAGAAAAAAGGGCAGTTACTCTTTCATGTACTTATTCTAGCATTATAGCAATGACTAGACTAGACATGCCTAAATAAGTAATGTACCTGAGCTCTTAGTCATACTCTTTATTCATACTGAAATTATTCTTATTGTCATATATTTTAAGAGTCATCATGTAATAAAAGTAGTTATAGATATGATTGATGACTGACAATGTTTCAACTTTTTAATTTACCTTCAATCTAAATCCATTTATTGTCATTAATTTGAATTGAAGATTGATGAAAGAGAATAAGTAGAAAAATTTAGGGCCTAATTTTATATTAACCCTTTTGGTGTTTCATATTAAATCAACAATGATAAACACATTGGTAACAGTCATGATGGAGAGATATCTACAAAAAGGCTAAGACAATTTTCCATCATAATTCAGAAAGTTACAAAGCCAGGATAAGAATCTCTTTCTCTAGGGTGTAAATTTATTTCAGCAGGTAGGTAAAATTCCAGTCAGTTCTTTAAAAATATGATTCCTAACATAATAAATCATAGATTTAAGTGAGTACTATAAAATTTGAAGCATTTTGTGGCCACTTCATTGATTTAATTTTACTGTAGCAAAGCAAGAGTAGCCTCCAAAGTCAACTATCTTATCTTGGAAGAAAACATGGATGATTTTGAGTCTCATTTTCAGGCAATATGATCTTACTCATATGACTACAAAACAGCCAGTCATAATTAGAAGTATGGTTCTGTGGTAAAGTGCTTGCCTATAATGTGCCATATTCTGGGTTCAATTCCAAGCACTGAAGGAAAAACAATGCCAGTTGACTTCTAGGTCAAACCCATGAAAAGAGAAATTGTTGTCTTTCCTTGGAATTTCATATATCAAATATGGTACATGATACGTGTCATTGATAAAGTATCCCCAACAATTCTCATATAATTATATTTGAATCCGAGACCATATCATTAAAATATCATAGAGTAACCCCTCATACTCACTAAACCAGTATCTCCAGACTGAAGTTTGTGTATCATCTCCAAAAAACCAACAACGCCAAAAGAAGCCTTCATGATGGTATATAACAGACATTTCCTCATAGTCTCTCATATCTTCATCATTCTATGAAATAAAATATTCAAAATTTCAAACCATTGTTCCACAAACGAAATGCCATTTTCAGGGAATTCTATAAAATACTGAGATAATATTTACCTGCAGGGTAGAAAGTACATTTTTAGAATACACTGTCTGGCAGTTTGTTTGTATGATTACTTCTTAAATTTTAATGTGCACAACTAGAGATCTTGTTTAAATATATATTCTGACTCATTACTTATGTATAGAATCTAAAAATTTGCATTTCTAAGCAGCTTCTAAGTGATACTATTGATGCTAATTTGTGGATAGCAATTTAAGAGGCAAAATTTTACATGGCTCAAACAAAAAAGGAGGAAAATGTTGATAAAATTTGGTGATGTATAGATGGATGATCATATGTTTTAATGCTTTTACAATTAAAACTTTTAAATATCAAAAAATTTAAAATGAAGAATAAGTGCACGGTATTTGGCTTACATTAGGATCAACATATTCCTTTGACTGACTGGTCACCTAATTTAAAGCAATTTAAGTAGATAACTTAAGTTTGACACACTTCTGAAATTTATCATGACCCAAGAGAGACCCATTTCACTTTTTGCAGGATGAATGATTATATTCTAAAAATAATATCTGTTTAAAAAACTGCCCCATGTAAGTAAATATAAATGTTACATATTTCTTCTATAAGTCTCCTACAATATAGCTTAGAGAGCAATTGTACTGTATTAAATGGACTTTTTCTATTCTCACAGTGAGTTGAGGCACAGAAATGTGGTATCATTTATGTTTCATATATAGGTTAGTCCAACTGAACAAAATGAAATAAAAAAAAAAACATTGCTCAGGATTGCTCAGGATTGGCTATTCTGGATCTTTCATTGTTGCAAAAGAATTTTAGAACTGTGAAGAATGTCGTTGGTATTTTGAGGGGGAATGCAATGAATCCATTTAAAACTTTTGGTAGTATGGTCATTTTGACAATATCACTTCTGTCTCTCCTAGAAAATAGGTAGTTTTGTATCTTTTAAGGTCTTCTTCAATTTATTTCTTCAGTGCTTTACAAATTACATTGTAGAATTATTTCACCTGTTGGATAGATTTATTCCCCATATATTATGATTATTGTGAATGGATTATTTTACTAATTTCTTTCTCAGCAGATTTATTATTGGAGTATGGGAAAACCATTTATGTTGATCTTGCGTTCTGCTACTTTGTTGAATGTGTTTATCAGCTCTAGAAGTCTTCTGGTGGAACATTTTTGGTCTTCAATATATAGAATGATGTAATCAGCAAACAGACACAATGTGATTTCTTCTTTTCCTGTTTTTTTTCCTTTTAATTTCCCCTACTTATTGCTATGGCTAGTTTCAAGAACTATGTTGAATAAGAGTGCTGAAAATGGGTATCTTTGACTTGTTCCTGATTTTAGAGGAAATTATTCTAGTTTTTCTCTATTCAATATAATGTTGGTCTGGGTTTGTCATATATAGCCTTTACAATGTTGAGGTTAGATCCTTTGATCTCTAGTTTCTCTAACATTTTTTAACATGAATAGGTGCTGAATTCGAGAATAGGAAGGGGAAAAGCCTAAATGACATGATTTTTGGATTAACTGCAGATCAAATTTCTTCTTTTCCTATCTCCTTGCCTCTATTTTTGCTTAACAAGACTATATTATATGCTGTAGAAAAGCAAAAGTTAATATGTACAACTTCTTAGCCTCATATATTTCTTTGCTTCCTCCATGTAAGTGTAATACTAAATTCTCAACCTATGTAATTCCATGGTAGAAAACATATATAAATGCACTAAACTCCAATAATTTGATATTTGTGATTCATTATTTTAATTAAGCTCTTTTTTTCTAGAAATTTCTAATATTTTAAATATTATTATTTTTTATATTTTTAGTTGTACATGACACAATACCTTTATTTTATTTCTTTTATGTAAGGTGTCCTGCAAAAGCTCACATATGAAACAATGCAGGAAGGTTGGGTTGTAAGAGCCTTAACCCAAACAGTGAATTAATCCCTGATGGGATTCACTGAAGTGGTAGGGTGTAGCTGGAGGAGATTGGAATTGGGGCATGGCTATGGGGTGTATAATTGTATCTGGAGAGTGGAGACTCTCTCTGCTTCCTGATGATGCAAGCTGCTTCCCTCTGCCACCCTCTTCTGCCATGATGTTCTGCCTCACCTCTAGCCCGGAGGAATAGAGCTGACCTTCTATGGACTAAGACCTCTGAAACTGTGAGCCTTCTGTCTCGATAAATGTGCTGGTCAGATCATTTAGTCACAGCAGCTAAAAAGCTGACTAAAACACTGATATATGGAATTTTAATCCCTTGATGACAATGAGACATTAGAAGTTATTGATTCATGCTAGGGAATATGAAATTTAGAAATGCAAACTCATTTTCTCTCTTACTGACAAGCACATATACTTTTGATGATCTACAGATGCTTGTACTGTAACAAATAGATTATTACAGGGATAACAGAGTATTAAAAGATTGATTTATTTGCTAATAATGTTCCTATTTATAGCATAGTAGGTCCAGATCAGTTTTTTCCTTTCATGTATCTGGCAAATATGATATATATCCTGAAGTAATGAAAAAAAATAAGGAAATAGAAGACTGGAGTTAGATATAGGAATTCCTACATTTTGGTTGGTGCTCAGTTCATTAATTTTATGAACTCAAGTTACTTACTTCCCACTTTTGAACATCAATTTCTTTATCTATAAAATCCATTCAGTAATATTTACTAAGAGCCAACTATATTTCAGTCAATATATTTACCACTATAGATACATAGATTTTTGTAAGCAATGCAATCAGTTTAGTGAGCTAAAAAGAGTACTAAATGAGGAGACAGGTGACTGTTACTCATGACAGCTCAGAGTAGATGATTTCTAAGTTCACTTTCAGTTCTAACATTCTAGGATTCCATTTGTTGTCTGAAAGTACTGTTCAAACATGCCAAATACTATTCCCTGGGGAGGACTGATAGTTCCTATCTAGTACTTGTAACTAATCATGGATGAAAATAAAGTAGATGGCATCCTAAGTTGTATGCTATCAGAGATTTCAGGAATGTGTATCTCCTTAGAAAAATCTTTCTCTATTCAATATTACTGAAGCGTTAATCCACCAATAGTAATGGATTCCTTTGATCTCTTTGCGTGGCTCCCTCTAGGAGTGGGAGCACTTTAATATAAACCCAACATCAATAGGTTTATCAGTGTACTACAGCTTTAGCCTCCAGAAGGGTTTTAATAATCATCGGTTGTAATGTGAACAGCATGGACTAGTTAGGAACTCTAGAAATGGAAGTCACCCTGAAAGGGAAAATAACATTTTAAATATAGAGAATGATAGCATGAGAAGAAACTGGTCAAACTCTGGATTTTCTGAAAACAAATACTCCAGTATTTCTACACTTCTCAGTGAGAACAACTCAGAGCATTTTGCTTTGAGCTGCCACTTCCTCTGTAGTATTGACTCTTGTTAAGCAGAAAAATAGTTATTATTTACAGGAGAATCACTTCAAAAAGAAAATGTGTTTTCTGTGTGAAATTACAGGAACAATAATGATTATTTAATAGCGGATGATGAGTATTGTTTTCTAACATGATAATATTTGAATGACCTGAAATTGAAGTTTGAGAAAAGTTCGTGGTTCAAAAGTGAACTTCTTTATAAAATATGCTTTCTTACTGAAATGAAGTTATAAAAACACAAAATCAAGAGACATTCAGTAGTCCTAAAATAATGTTTTCTCATGAAAAATCATCTAGAAAAACAATGTTTTAAGTTTATTTAATGATTGAATTTAAAACATTTGCATTTGTTTTTCCCTCAGCCTCTACATTTAATCATCCCTTTTAAAATATTAAAATAACTAAAAAAGAAAATCACACCAAAGAAAATATTTTGCAAACTAAGAAATCAAATTAACAAGTTTTAGTGTGAGAATAACCCTCCTGGTCTATAAACCTGTAACAATACCCATTCAAAAACCTGCAACAATACCAATTTAAGCCCTTTGCATTACTTCCCACTTTATATACCATTCTTTCCTATTAGCATCTTCCTGTGTTCCATATCTCCAATCAATAAACTAAATTTGAAAGTAATTACTAAAATTTAAAGGAAATAATTTCTAAAATTAAACCCTAATTTTCATTCTGCTACCAGATCAATTTTTTAAAAGGTTTCCTTCATAGACCTTTATTTCCTTTGTTTGAAATCCCATGCTTTCTAAAGTACACATTACCTCTTCTTCAGTGTCCAAAGTTCCATTGTTAGAATCAAAACTTTCACAAGTCTCTGTTGCAAGTAACCAATATTCTGTTCCAAATGCTACCAGAAACAGAATTATGCCAATAGCACCAATAATTCCTGCTATGAGAGCAGTAATTCCAGTCTTCATGATAGAACTCTTAGAATTGTTGCTAAAATTGCACGTAAAAGAAGCATTGAAATGACCAGTTGCTATAGCACAGCTTGTAGGTCTCAACAGAAGGCACTATTTTAAGACTAGGATTAACATCTTTTTGTGACTGGTCTAGGTTTCACTAGGCTATATGAGAAGAGCTATTAAAAGCAGATGACCTGGTTCAATTAAGCCATTGGACTATCTACCACAAATGTGTTCCAAAACTATTTCCTACAGAAAAAAAAATGCACCCTGTTCCACAACCTCCATACATCTCTCCCTCTCTCTCTCTTCCTCTCCCTCTCCCTCCTCCTGTCTCTTCTCTTTTCTTTTTCTTCTCTTCTCCTCTCCTCTCTTCTCTTCTCTTCTCTTTTCTCTCTCTCTCTCTCTCTCTCTCTCTCTCACACCAACTTCATGAGATAACTCTAGAAAACAGAGGGAGGAAAACTATGATAGTAGCTTTTGGTTTCCATGTAAGTAGCTATCCTGACTAATCACAGATTATTCTGATTATTACTCAGTATTTCATAATAAATAAAATTTAGTAATAAGTGTGTGCAAAACCCTCCACAGAACATAATACTAAACCTAGTATTTGCAAACTGTTTTTAAAGACTCAGCAGAGAGGTTGTAAGCACTCCTTTATATACATGATATAAAACTTTAATTTTTCACAATTAAAAAAAGAGACTACTTAGGTTATAGGTATCATGATCTAACTAGAGTTTGGTAAAATAATTAGATAGACTGGCATCAAGGAAGGTAAATATACCAAAAAATATTATTTATTTAATCAACTTACAAGTATACTAGAAAAGAGGGATTTCATTGAAAGCCAGTGAGAGTAGAGGTGCCTTGATTTAATGAGAGTAAAAAAGTGAGTGGAAGTATATTATTTAATTAAAATAATAATGTTTATGGTTATCTTGGGTTTGGGTATCACATTCCAGTCACTAGCTTATGGCCTTGACCAAGTGTCTAAACTTCAGTTTATAAACCATTAAAATGAAGATTGTAGTTATATATATATATTTATAAATTGATTAAGATATAACACACAGGAAGCATTTGAGCACCTTCTTTGGAAATAGTTCCATATGAGATCTTTAGATATAAGAGGAAGCATAGAATATGTTTGCACTTATGGAATCTACTACTGATTAGCAAAATAAGTTGTACACATATGAGTTAAATAAAAATAATGTAGGATATATATTTGAGTGCTAAACTTACTATTTGGAAGAAATGACAGATTATTACATACTCTATATTAAGTATTATATGATATTTTTTGGAGAGTAATGTTATCTAAGATCTATTCATTTCTAATATTCAGTGATTATTTCAGAGAGAAAGAGAGTGAAATTGATATGTGGTTCAAAGAATGTTACAGTGGCTCAAAGAATAAGGATAATGAAGGATTTGGACAGGTGGCCTGAATAGGGGTGACAAGTTGAGGGACTTGGAGTGGATATCCCAAGAAGATAGACTATGTCCAACTGCTCTTGAAGATTTTCTACCCAGCTTGGATCCTTCATAGCATATAAAGCAAAGAATGTAAACCCCCCCTCAAATCTTCAGCCTTATTGGCTGAATGCATTATTTTTAAGTGAGTGAAACAACTGGAAAAATCACACAAATAAAAGAATGCAAATATCCTTCACTTGACAAAGCTTCTGCTGGTATCACAACAAGAGAACAAGTTCAGATGAAAGTTTACTGCTTATTTTTCAAAGAAGTAATCACTGTCCGTGTTAAAAGACTCCTATAAAACTTTCCTCAAACAAAGATTAAAATCATCTTTATTTCTGAGAGTATTTTCAAGCTTTAAGTAGTATCTAATAAAGCTAATGTACATAATCTTAAAGACGTTCACAAAGCAAGTGAGGACTAGAATCTTGTGCAGGTGATTATATCTTGCCACATGAAAGTTACTAATAAGCTTTTATAAAAAGAAGTTGCATCCTTAACAAAGAGCTGATAACTAAAATAAGAAAACAAGGAGTAATTGGTAGTATGTGAAGAATTATATAATGAGATATTATTTCTCTCAAGTTTTAAAGGCCCAGAATTGTGCTCATTATTAAATTAATAGTTATTTTGAACATTAAATTTTTAGAAAGATAAGCATGTATCTAAACCATGTATTCCACATTCTGGTTCCTGTTTAACTATAGCAAAAGAAATAGTTTCTTTTTATCAAAATTCATTTTATAACCCATCATCTCTCTTAATTGCCATATATCATGTAATATTGCATGATGATTTCCTCATGTAGAAGACACCATTAATCTTTAAAGAAACATAAGACAGAATCCTGTCTAATTAGACACCCGTCTATTGCAAGTGAATGATATCTTAAGATTAAGTGCAATGCTGTAACTCATTAGCTACCTGTAAAATCTATGGTTACAAGCAATGGTTTAAAAACATCCTTTTAACTATTTCAGTTCAATTAATATCTCTGATATACTTTTTAGAAAAATAATTATTCTAACTTAGTTATTTTGATGTCTTTAGAAGACATAAATATCAAATGAAATATTATTACATTATTGAAATTTTCTAAGTGAAAAATAAGAGTTGATCGAAATGTAAAGCTGAATCCATGTAAATTTTATGTGGTATCAAAAATCAGAGTGCTCTTTTTTCTTTATTATAACATTAAGATCAATATCAAAACTGCATGACATGAATGTTTTCGTTCATTTTAGAATATTATCAAATAATAGCTTTTTTATTAAAACTATATCCCAATGTCTAATTCATGGTTGATAAAAAATGAATGCTACTTAATTAATCTGTAGTAGATTAGCTCTTAGGCATTCAATTTAAACAACATATTCCTAAATTTACAAGGGATAAAAGGGTAAGTATTTTGTTCATTTTAAACAAGGAATATGTATAATTTCAGTCAGTATTTGTAATGACTTAATTTATTTTTACAGTATGTCTTACATATTCTTAAACTGATGGGAAAACACTCCTACAATTTTATTATCTATGAGCAACATAATGTTACGGATGCAGAAAAAATACTAGAGGAACAACCTCTAAATACTAATTGACCTCTTTTTACAGGTATGTAGAAATATGCTCCAGTTTGTAAAATTAGAAATGTGTACCATCAGACTTTTCAATTCATTTCCCTATGACTCTTGAATCTGCCCTCTTTTAGAACATCAATTATAGAGATTCCACATTTTCTTGACTATTACCAAATTTTTTATTGTATGGGCTACAAACATTCAAATATCACTTAGTGTTAAAAATCCTTTCTATTTTTTTTTTGCTTTATTTGAGCTTGAAGAATATTTAATAATATGTATCCTGTGAAGCTGTTGATTTTCCCATTTCCCTGTTAAAAATACATACCTAAAATTCCATTCTCTATTATCATGATGAATGACTGTTATGCCCTTTTTTAATGGAGAGCAAGAGAGAGGGAAATGAGACTAAAAGACTAAAATCTCTGTCAAAATAATGAGTTATTCTCCTCAAAAGCAGCTATCAGCACCCATGAAGAATTTGCCATGAAGTATTGTTCCTAGGTCAAATTTCTGGCCAGCTAGCGGTAATTGAAGTTCATCTTCTAGTTCATAACTAATTGGACAAAGGTATTTTGGCTAGAGAATCAAACTCAATACTGCATAACCATAACTGGGTTAAGCACCATTATGAAAAATGGTAGGTGCTAGCTTACATAAAGCTTGCCACCTTTCAGGATGAATATATATTTTATTATTATAGGAGACAAAATGGTTTAAATTTATGAGATTATTTTAAAAGTAAAATAAGAATCAGAACGAGTTCAGTAAATTAATCCCAGTATAGTCTCTACTGTGAACCATTAGTAGAAAAACAATGAAACCAATGCTAAGAAGTGTTCTTTCATTCTGGCTGAAAAAGCTTGTGCTTGAGATGCACTAACACAATGACATGAGGATGAAACTGACAGAATCCCCTGCTTGCACACAATTACTCTTTTGTACACACAGATCATATTAAAAATAACCATATTCATGATAGTGCAATGCACTTTGTGCCTGCAAAGAATAATATTAATATTGACACATGACAAATAAAACATACACACCTATACAAAACATTTTTTCCAGAAAGGGAACTTTGTTCTTTTAAAATGTAATAACACTTTCTAAATTAATATGATTTGTTTTTCATGAGTGGATCAATTTCTTGGACTTCACAAGTATAAACTAGGAAATATCCCCCTATCATCATTTTATTTTTGGGTTTTCTGTACATTGAAGTTTCATAATAGACTGAAAATGTCTGAAATAAATCACTTCCTTTTCCAATTAGTTTTTGGTAAAAGTTAGCATATCATTTTTCTGCATATTACCAAAGTGAGGAAATCCAGTCTCACATGTAAGCTACTAGGGAGATTAAAAACTATAAATTCCTGATGTTGAGAACCAGGGTCTTCTTTTAAATTCCAGAGATTATCTGTTATATTTTAGATATGAAGTGTACCCCAAAAGCTCATGTGTGGGAAAGTGTAAGAAAGTCTGGAAGTGAAATGATTGTGTTATAAGACCCTAAACCCAATCAGTACATTAATCCCCCGATAAGAATTAACAGGGTAGGGTGGGGCTGGAAGAGATGGTTCAATGTAAACATGCCTTGGGGCATATATTTTTTCCCTGGTGAGCGGAATCTCTCTCTGCTGCCTAGTGCCATGTCCCAAGCTGCTTTCATCTGTCAAATTTTTCAGCAGTGGTAATGTTCTGCCTCACTTCGGGTCCAAATCAGTGGAGTTGACTTTCTGTGGACTGAGACCTCTGAAATCAAGTGCACCAAGTAAATATTTTCTCTTCTAAAATTGTTCTTGTCAGGTCTTCTGGCAATAGCAGCAACAACAACAACAATAAAAAAAAATGAATAAGACACCATCAAACAATATCTACCAATAAGCATTTATTCAGTAAATATTTGCAGCTAATAGAACTTTGTAAAACAAGTTACAATGTGTCTATATTTTGAAGCATGCTTATTATTCATGAAAGGTTAAGCCACAAAACGCTTTAAATATTAAAATCCAGTAAGTGCTTTTCTTTTCTCTTGGGACATCAACTTTACTCCTGTTGCCTTCTATTTGAAGTAAAATAAACAAAAAAGAAAACAAAACATTAACAACAAAACATGTTTTATAATGACAGTTTTAACAATTCAACATTGACCAAAATTTTATTTCAGAATCAAGAAACACACTACGGAGAAGTTCCAAAGAGTCTTTTCAATTAATATTAAGGGAATGGGTTTAATGTATTTGCAGCTATGATGCATGTGAATTAAAATCATATTTTAAAAAATCTATTTAGTTTTGAAATTCCAAAATGACCTAGTTTACAGAATATCATCACTTCAAAAACTTGGAATAATTTTAAATCACAGGCAACTTCACATAAACAGAGCTTCCACTAATCAGCAAATAGATCAATGCTATACTGATCTATCTGTTTCTCACTTCACACATTCAGGTTAAATAAAAACCTGATTAAAAGGCTCATATTTCAAGGCAGTGACATTTGATATTTGAGAGGAAAAGTGACTTTAATAAAAAGCAGCTTTTGGAATTTCTGCTTATGAGAATTCAATTCAACTTTTTTGTTCTTCTCGCAAGAAAGATCTATAGAACCTGGTTTATAAACGTGTTTTCCTTTAGTGTCTTCATTTGGTTTCTTCATTCAAGAAACATTAAGAATTCAAGATGTGCTAGGGAGAAGAGAATGGATTAAGGGAATGAAGCACTTCCCAGAAGCTCCTCAGCATGAGACTTACAAATCAGGAAAAATCCTTCTCAGTGAGATGGGTAACTAAGGGAACTCACTGAAACTTAATACTGAAGTGTGAAAAAAAAATAGACATAGTTAGTCAGACACTTCAACATGAGAAATAATATCTTAGAAAAAGGTCAGATTGTGTGCCAACCTGGTCACCAGTGTTGGTAGTGAAAGGGAGGGGCAGTGCAAACAAAGGATGTGTCATAGCTGACTGATAAAAAAAAAATAAAATAAAGAATAATTGACTTGGTAAAATCTGTGAATAAAAAAGGAAGACTGATTTTAATGGACTCAGAATAAGTAGGAGAAACAGCTTGATGAAAGCAAATCCATGGTTCACTCCCCAGGATGGAGATAGTCCAGGAGTGAAAAAAAAAAAAATCTACTGGGCAGAGAGAGAAGTCACCTAGTTCCCTGTGAAAGCAAGGCACCCAGCATCCTTGCTGCCACCTCCATGCTCCTGGTGTAGAAAGCAGAGGATGCTGCATGGCACAACTACAAGCAGAGATGGGAGAATAGGAACTCCTGGAGTAGATAAATAAAAAAAACCTCCCCAGAAGTCCCCCTAACTAGAGAGACTGAAATAGACACAAAGAAAATTTCATATGGACGACAAGGGAGAAAGTACCCATTACTGCTGGTGCTATGTATAGTAGAAACATAAGAATATCTTCACTCAAAAGCAGATACCCAGTACTGCATATTCAGAGGGGGAAGCTGAAATTGTGGAGATTTTGTCCCTACACCTTCAAAGTGGATTTTACTAGAGGCCCTAGAAATTCAGACATCTTGTGGAGGCTGACATTTCCTCTGGCATGGGGTTATTGGTTAATTCATATTAAATTGTCAGGCTGAGCTCTAGAACAAGGCGTATGCTGATGGGTGAGGAAAATAGGACTGATTAAGGTCAGAGGAAAAGTGGTGACTCCTTTACAATCTTCCCAAGTCCAGAAGAGGCTGAAGAATAGGAAGATACATCCCACACACCTCCCTACAGCACATAGACTGAGGCGCTCAGAATAAGGGGTGTGATGCAACTTGATCACTAAGTAGGCAAAGTGGATGAAAGGACTGACTAGGATCCTTGCCAGCCTTACATTCCCACTCCTCGAAACAATAACAAGGCCTTCTAAGGGGGAAATTTGCTTGGAAGCAGACAACACTCTACCACTAGAACTAATCAGGCAAGATGTGGAGGGACTTCAGCATACAGACTTCTCCAACAACTTTAGCCAATGGGAGTCAGAGCTGAGAAGAAACAAACAACACAATATCAGTTAAAGCACAATTTATTTTTTTGATTCAGTCATTTTAAAGTATAAAAAGGTAGCACCTAATCAGCCACAAATAGGAAAATAACAAATGGCCAAAATTTACAAAAAGAAAAGAGATATTAGTATGATTTTATAGATATTAAAATAATTAGAATATGAAAAATTAATTCCAATGAATTTGAGAATCTAGGAAAATTGGGCAAATTATTTTTAAAAAACTAATTAGCAACTGACACAAAAAGAAAATATTTTATACAAAGAAAATGTCCTGAAGAAAATCTGTGATCAGTTCTTCCAAATAGTTTAAGATGACATAAGCAGGGTGTAGTGGCACCTGTAATCCCAGCAGTTCAGGAGACTGACAGGAGGATTGCAGAGTTCAAAGTCAAACTCAGCAATTTAGGGAGGCCCTAAGCAATTTAGGGAGACCCCCATCTCTATATAAATATAAAAGGGCTGGGTCAGTGGTTAAGCACTTTAAGGTTAAATTCCCAGTACCAAAAATAAATTAAGTAATTTATTTTTTAAATGACATAAAATAATTAGACAAGTTCTTAAAGAAAATGGAAAAAGGAAGGAATACTTCCTAGCTCATTTTGTGGGACCCCCATAACATAAGTAGCAAAATTTCATATATATTACAAAAAATTATTAAAGGCTAGTGCTAAATATCAATGATGAATTCTTCTGAACAGTTTAGGATAATATAACAAAATTAAACAAATCCTTACAGAAAATAGACAAGAAGGGACTGAGGGCATTGCTTGGTGGTAAGGATGTTTGCCTGGCATGCGTGAGGCCATAGGTTTGATCCCAAGCATTCAAAATAAAAATAAAGAGATAGCTGAATGTTTTCCCTGATAAGTGAATGATAACACATAATGGGAGTGGGGAGTGGGGGTGAGAGAAGAACTTTAGATTACATAGAGGGAAATGGGAGGGAGTGGGGGACAGGGGTATGAAAATGGTGGAATGAGACAGACATCATCACCCTATGTACATGTATGATTACATGAATGGTATGAATCTACATTGTGCACAACCATAGAAATAAAATGATGTACCCCATTTGTGTACAATGAATCAAAATGCAGTCTGTAAAAAGTAAAAAATAATAATAATAATAAAAAAAAGAGATAAGGATAACCATTATTACCAATTAAATCTAATATTGTATTGGAGACCCTATCCAGCAAAGTAGGATGAGAAAAAGAAATAAAAGCATGAGTATTGAAAAAAAACATAAAATTCATTATTCACAGATATATGTATACACACACACACACACACACACACACATATGCAAGTCAGTTTCAGTGGTATATGTCTGTAGTCATAGTATTTGTCAGGGTGATGTGGGAAAATCATTGTGCTCGGAGTTTGAGACCAGCCTGGGTATCATAGACATTTCCTCAAAAGTAAACAAAACTCCAAAAAGATTTGGGTTCATTAAGAGTAATATATCAAATAAGCCTGGTTGTTGCATACAAGTTTAATTTATAAAGTCAGTTTTATTTTTATGAATATTTCAAGGAGTCAATTTGCATTTTATTTTAATTCTTCAGTGAATTTTGTCAGAAATCACCTAATCTCTTATATTTTTCCTGGAGTTTTCTCTATCAATATTTGTAATTATATTTTATTACTCCTATACTACTGAAGTGAGGTCTATCAATACATGATGACTGTCCACAGAGTGTGTTGATTGTTTCTGGATTCAATCTGTCACGTGGGTCCTGATTTAATCCTCTTATTAAAACTGCAGCTGGAGGAGAAGCTGCAACCTGGCTGGGAGAAGTGCATGAGCCTGCAACTCAGGCCGGGTATACTACTTTAATCACATCACCAACACCAGTCAATTGAAGCGAACCAGGAGCAACAAGCAGCAGTGGCCTCAAAAATTGGCAGAAGAGCCAGCAGGGTCCGCTGCTCTTACCTGCTGGTTAATCATAGTCAGTCAAGGGGGCCCTCCTTCTGGCAGCAGGAGATCACCCCAATGGAGGAGGAGGCCCTGGAACTGATCATTGGCTACACCCAGAAGATCAAGTAGGAGATGAAGACTTTTAGTCCCTGGCCTCACAATTCAGCAACTGCAGCTTGATCAAGGCCAGGGGACATCTGGATGCCTTCAGTAGAGGTCAGATGCAGAAGCCATTTGAAGATACCTCATTTGCCCTGCAGACGGGAGATGAGTGGGCCTGTTTTCACAGATTCTAGTATCCACATCATCCTACGCACAGAATTAGGGGTGTGGGCAGTCCAGGACTCACCTGCAGGGAGGGGCAGGGCCGCTGGGTGCACCGGTTCCCCTGCTATTGGCTGACCACTGAGTGCTCCCCACTGCTGCCATCACACAGTACTTATTGTTTCCAAAATGGCTGGAGAGGGGGCTCTTCATGATTGGGAGCTCTGGGCTTCTGCTCTTTGTCCTACCTGTCCCTGCCAGACTCCCCTGAAGTAACTGACATCAAAAAGGCAATGAGGGTAGGGAGACTCCCAAACCAAGCAGAGTGAGGATGACCTGTCCCCCTGGTTCCAGAGGTAGGCAGGAAGTCCTGGAGTTGTTGGTTCTTGGTTTGCCCCATTCCTCTGTTGTAAAAAGCAAATTCTCAGTGCCAAAAAACTTAAAGCCGAAAAGTAGTTGTCTGCACACTTCCATTGTATTTTCCAGATTTTGGCAGTAAAATTTTCTCTATTAAGGATACATTTGCTCCTAGTTCAACTACCTGCTTTGCTGAGATATAAAATGATGGAATATATCAAATGCACAGTTCCTAGCAAAAGTCAGTACTGTATATATCTCAGACTTTACCCTAAGATAGAACACTACTAATTAGGACTGTATCTCAGTATAAAATATGGAGAATAATGCACAGACACATATCAATGCATAGCATGCACATATGGTAGCAAATTTTGTACAGTTGTTTTTTAATGTTTTCATATGGATTCATCTCTTTGAGAGGATATAGAAATGTGAGGAATGAAAGTAAAGATAAATGATAGGTATTTTTAAACATCTGATTTGATATATACTGTGTGAATTTCACAGCAAAAACAATAGGACAACAAATTGTCTTTTTTACTGTGAATTAAGCAGTATGTTTTATGATCCAAGTTGTGGATATGCCATGAGGTAATATACTGTCCCAACTTTATCTTACCTATATTCTGATATTAGGTTGCTTGATGTTCCTGAGTTTGGGTGATAAGAACTTTTTTTGTATAATATTCAGTAGCTTGTGAAATGGTTGAGAATCTGTGAAGCTAATTGGTGCCATTTTAATTAAAAATATTTATATAGTGTTTATAACAAGATTCTCAATGAAACAGATACTTCTGTCTTCAGAGTAGCATCCACATTTTTCATTACATCTTCAATGTTGGATGGGTCAATGAATTTAGAACAAATGGTCTTCTTAAACAACCTGAATTCTCACCATCACCAATGTAAAACAGATCAAACTAAATTCCTTTGGTGCAAATTTGAGCTATACTACCATCGAATTATTTCATCAGCAGAAGAAAACATTTGATGCCAGCTATTCTTTTCCTGATTCCCATGGAAATTCAATGAGTCCAAATGAAATTAAACATTATCTTTTTCTTCTCCAAATGTTAGTCTCAGATTCAAAGTTAAGCAGTGGTAATAATATGATCTTGTTTCCCCTCAAATTTAAAGAACTAGAGATGACTAAAATGCATTCTCAGGAAATCTTCCTTAACTACACTGTGCTCTGTATGACTATCCCATGAATATGAAAAATAGTTAAGTGAGTTCTATCAGTCTGTCATATGGTATAAAAGACCAAAACAAGGCTTAAATTCATTTGAAGTTGTTGGTTTGTTTGGGGGGGAAGGGTGTTGGGGATCAAACCCAGGGCCTTGTGCTTACTCTACCAACTGAGCTATCTCCCCAGTCCCTTAACTTCATTTGATAAGGCAACTGTATCAACTAAGAAAGGTCACTCATATAAGTTTGATAAAACTTGTGCACTTAGTAGAAATGGCTGTTCTAGTTTTTTTATTGATAGTTTTTAATTTAAGTATTAGGAAGGGTGTAAAGAATAGATGCTAAATTGAAATCCAAAGCACCCTTACAATTGAAATATTTAAATCATCTTGTCAGGTGAAGTGGTGCATACCCATAATTCCAGCAGCTTGGGCGACTGAGACAGGCAGATAGCAAGTTCAAAGCCAGCCTCAGCAACTGCTGAGGCACTAAGCAACTCAATGTGACCCTGTCTCTAAATAAAATACAAAATAAGGCTGGAGATGTGGCTCAGTGGTCGAGGGCCCCTGATTTCAATCCCTGGTACCCAAATAAATAAATAATCTCCATAGTGTCATTATCTTTCACAATTCTTCTGCTTTCCATTCACCTGGTTCCTGTATTTCAAACTGAATGATATGGACAATAGGCCCCAGCGAACTTTCCTTACTGCTCCCATACCTGCTCTCTTGCCCTGCCCTAAATGTGCCACCACCAAAACTCCTCCATGACCTGGTCCTAATATGAGCCTGCCAAATGTAACTAACTCCTCCCATGACCAGGCTCTGTTAATGCCCTATAAAACTCAGACCCTCATGGTGTCTTGCTGCCATTTTCTCCCACAAGATGCACCCCTCTGGTTTTGAATAAAGAATCACTGGTCTGTTGAGGTCTGCCTCCATTTTCTTTTTCTTTTTGTGTTCTCCTTCATGTGCTTTCATTTGGTTCCCTGACTGGGAATGGCAGTTTTGTGGGTTCTTTTTACCCCTCCTTGTTCCAACAAACCTCCCCTTTTACTCTCTCTCTCCATGATACCTCCAGACCAGAGGTCCTTGGCTGCCACCACATGGTCCAGGCTGTTCAGAAGGTCACCACCACCTGCACCCACCCCACTGGGATGAGACTTGCCCTGTGGGTGGAAGTGCATTGACATAGCCAAGTTCCAGAAATGCATGCCCTGGCAATGACCTGCAGGATGCCACAAAGCTATCCACCTTTGCACATCGAAAGTCAGTGGGTGGATTGAATTCCCCTTCACCCAGGTGTTGGGAAAGGTCTGTTCTGATTTGCTTCATTTTCTTTACTGTGGGAGAAATTTGGTGCATAGGACAGAGGAAGGCTTGACACAATTGAAGGCAGCTGGTAAGCCCCAATGCTGCATGAAGGTCTTATGTCCTGAATCTGCCCCACATTCCTGGTAACTCTGACAATGTATTTTAAATTAATCTCATTCCAGTACTCAGTCTTCTTGTTTCTCTCAAAGAAGAACCCACCCACCCCATAACTTTACAACCTGGGCTTTCTGAACCAGACTTTTGACACAGACCCGTCATCTTACTCAAAATGTGTAAAAAGGAAACCCAAATTGCTGTCCCCACGTTGCTCCCTTTCAGCTCAAAGTAGCCAGATGTAGGTAATAAATGACGGGGTCAAGAAAGATGGGGGCTAATTCATAAGGAAATGAAATGCTAAGATCAACAAACCCTTCTCCCTCCTTTTCCACCTGTTGCCAAGGATACCTGTCTCCAACTAATTATTCTTCCCTGCATGAAGATGTAGGAGTTGTTAATGATGCACTCATTGGGCAGCTTCTTTTCCCACCCTTGAATCACTCCACATTTAGCCCACCTTTAAAATTAGTCAGGTAAGAATTGGGGGAGGAGAGAAGCAGGATGGCAGCAGGAGAGAGCATGCTAAATTTCATGTATACTAATTCTAACAAATGGGCCCAATGTACTGACCCCCACATGCTTTCTTTTCCAAGAAGCAATTTACCTGCAGAACTGCCTAGTCTCGGAGGACAGGATATGTCACATTCTTTAGCAAACTACCTGTTCACTGCAGGAGAATTGCAGGCCCTAAATAATGTTGATAAGAGGAAACAAGTTGCCCTGAAGGAGGAGTCTCGTGAACAGATCCTGAAACTCTTGGAGATTTTCAAGAAAGATCTCCCCTAGCTTTAAAATTAGACTACCTTCTCTAGACTCTCATAAGACACATTTTCTCTGGTACTCCCCTCATCTGACATGAAAAAGACCAAAAAAACAAAATCTGTCTCAGTTAATTAGAGTAAAACTACCCCTCATCTGTCCTCGTTCAGGAATGCAAATTATTTATTTTCTCTAGTGGAGACATCACCCAGAGGACTAACAGGCTTACCTCCCACTTCAAGTTGAGGAGCATAATATGAAATCATGGTTCTGTGACTATGAGGACCCAAAAAGACAAAGGGAACATGTAAGAAATTTTAAGGACACAACTAGTTGGCAAATGTCTTCCCTTAAATTGCCCCAGTCAGAATTTGGTACCACTGATTATTGGTGATGTGTTCTGCTTCCTTAAATGTTGAAGTTTGAACATAGAGAAGCACATGGAGGCAAGCATATAGAGCAGGCTTTATTTAAAGGTAGTAACACAGACTTCTCCCAGGAGGGGGAAGGGGGCCATGCTGGTATTCTGGTATCCCAAGAAGTGAAAGCACCCTTTCCCATTTTATAGACTAAAGTTTCCTTTGTTCTCCTGCTCTCTGCCCCCTTATCTTTCTCCTTCCTGCCTACACGACTAAGCCCAGGAGATTCCTGTGGGACGATCAAAAGATGGGAAGCAGATGGGCAGGGAGAAGGGCCAATTGGAGTGATCCAGGCAGGTAGCAGCCCAGCGGGCATTAATTAGCAATTCCCTGCCTGCGACCTTTTGGGAGGGGTGATATAGAAAGGTAATCTTGGTGATCAAAGGGTTCTGGAGGCAGTGACATTCCAGTCTCCCAGGGGCAGTCTCCAACTTCTTGGGTCCCAACTGGCCTCCATTTTCTTAATTCAACCCAATTACCTATCCATCCTACCTGCATTTGTTTAATTCTGCCTTCAAGGTTATGGAAGGAAAGGCAGAAACTGCTGACCCCTAGAGGTTCTAGGATTGGGGTGCTGCTCCCCAGCACAATCAATAAATGGGCTAAGGAACTGAGCAGACACTTCACAGAAAAAGATCTACAAGCAATCAAGAGATATATGAAAAAATGTTCAACATCTCTAGTAATTAGAGAAATGCAAATCAAAACACCCTAGGATTCCATCTCACCCCAATTATCAATAATGCAGGCAATAACAGGCATTGATGAGGATGTGTGGGGGTTCCCGGGAACCCCAGCCTTGGGCATGGTCAAGATGGCGCCTGACGCTGAGCCAAAAGCGGCCAGCTATACAGTAAACAACCAGCGAATTCCAATGATTGGCTAGTTAACGATGTGACTAGAGCATGCCCCCTCGTGTACCCATCCCGCACCTGCAGCTGTCCGCGTTTATCTCATGTACTCTCCCCTGATTGATTGAAGTGTATATAAGCCTGGTGGGTGGGAGAGCAGAAGCTGGGGAACGGAACGGACGGAGCGGAAGCGGCGGTGGCGGCGGCGACGGCGGCAGCAGCAGCAGCGGCTGGAGCTGAGCTGGAAGGAGGGAGTACGCGGGAGTGGAAGAAGCTGGGAAAAGGGAAGCTGGGAGTGCGCAGAAGCTAGGGATAAGAGAAGCGTAGGAAAGGAACTGTGCACAATAAACTTCCAAAGCTTCAGACATTTGTCGTGTCTCTCTCTGCGGCCAGAGGGGACCCGATAACTGGTGCCGAAACCCGGGAAGATGAAGGCCTTATAAAAGAAAACAAGGTGAGATATTTGAAAGAATTTTTTTTGTATACAAGTTGAACCGGTTATAAAAAAAAAAGGGGTGTCAGGATGCGCCATTGGCGGTCCTGGGGACACGCGGAGTGCGGTCCAGTTGAAAGGTATCAGGAGTCCTGACACGTGGAACGCGGGTTGAAAGGTATTGGGGTCCTGACGCGTGGAACGCGGGTTGAGGGGTACCGGGATCCTAACGCGTAGAACGCGGGTCGGGGGGGTATCGGGACACGCCATTAGCGGTCCTGACGCGTGGAACGCGGTCTAATTAAAGTGAAAGTAGAAACACGCTTGAAGCGGTCCAATTAGGTAGTACGTGAGAAGCCGCTATAAAAATTTTAATGCGCACTTGATAGTTTTCCTTTCAGTAATCTCGTTGCTCCTGGCAGCTAGGCCACTGTTATTGTAATTGCCAAAACTAAAGCTATTCAAATTAGTAACAATAGGGTCTGAATGCAGCAACCCCTCAGGGAACCATTAAAAAAAAAAAACAATGGGACGCCATTGAGGGAAAAAAAAAAAAAAAAAAACAGCTAAAGTAAGAAAAGCTGCTCAGTGTGCCGCAAGGGGGATCTTCATGAACAGGGTCTAATAGTAACAGAAAAGAATGCTTAAAAAGAATAAAGTGAGGAAAAATTGAGTGGTGGTGACCTAGAAAATAATTGCTCAAAAAATCTAAGAACAAGGGGAAAAGCGGAACTAAGTCTAACATAAAGAACCCCCCAAAAAATAAATAACCAAGTGGTAGTGAAAACTTAAGAACAAGGGGAAAAGGTAGGAGAAACCTAAGCCTAATAAAAAGAGCTTCAAAATTTGTAGAACCTGCCCGTATTTGAGGAGCAAATAGAAATACCATCAACCATTAGAAAAACTTTAAAGAGGCAGTTAAGACTTGGAGACAGCTATGCAGAGCAGTGTTATCTGGAGAACAATGGCTAATTGGGGAAGCTCAGTAGCAAGAAATAGCTGTTGAAACTGCTTGCAGAAACATAGTGGCAAGGTTTCCCGATAGAAATGTTAATAGGAGAAGGCCAATACGTTTCAATAGATGCACAAAATCAGCAGCAAGGAGATAATGCCCTAATAAAAGATAAGAGATAGCTATAGTAAAATCTGTTACACCTTATGCCCCAGGGCTATGTCCAAGATGCAGAAGAGGAAGTCATTGGAATAGTGCCTGTCAGCCTATTAGAGAAAGGGAGGATAGTTTCCTAGGGTTGAATCCTGAACTTCAAAAAAAAAAAAACGGGAGACAGGGCCCTCCCCGGGGCCCTCAACAAATATACGGGGTAATTCAACAAGTTCCCCGACGGTGGTATCCTCCCACAGAGAAGGGGAGCGCAGAGCCACCACAGTCCTTGCAGTAGCAGCATTGACACAACCATAACAACGATCATTCGGCTGAGAATGCAGCTGCAGCCTTACAGACCATAGAGACTCTATCAGAGAATGGACTCTATAAGAACAAGTGGATACCTTGCAAGAACTTTTGGGACTGGGATGCGTTTATTCCCTGAGAGCTGCTTTGTGTTACCCATGTTGTAACTCTATTGGGATGTATATTGTTTCTGTATTTAATATGGCTATAAGGTTCTTCTTCTGTTTATAGATTTGTCAAACAGTGGGCAGGCTTAGGAGCTATGGTGGTGCCCCTCTGCCTTGGCCTTCTTCTCTTCATTCGTTTTGGCATGCATCTGCAAGCTAGCCAATAGAGATCAAATTATTTTTCATCAGGCCATGACCGCCCTAAAGGCCGACAGCCCCCCATTAGTATGGCTCTTGATGCTGGATCGGTAGTCAAAGACGGGTAATGAAGGAGGTGGCTGTGTACCGACCTAAGACAGGAGCTGCAGCATGCTCTGCAGGCTCTGATGACGGGTAAGGACATATGCTGACCACTCAGCCTAAGACAGACACGGTCCCGAGCCTTAGTTTAATATTAAAGAAGGGGGATCTGTGGGGGTTCCCGGGGCCCCCAGCCTTGGGCGTGGTCAAGATGGCGCCTGATGCTGAGCCAAAAGCGGCCAGCTATACAGTAAACAACCAGCGAATTCCAATGATTGGCTAGTTAACGATGTGACTAGAGCATGCCCCCTCGTGTACCCATCCTGTGCCTGCAGCTGTCCGCGTTTATCTCGTGTACTCTCCCCTGATTGGTTGAAGTGTATATAAGCCTGGTGGGTGGGAGAGTAGGGGGCAGAAGCTGGGGAACGGAACGGACGGAGCGGAAGAAGCGGCGGCGGCGGCAGCGGCGGCAGCAGCAGCAGCAGCGGCTGGAGCTGCGCTGGAAGGAGGGAGTATGCGGGAGTGGAAGAAGCTGGGAAAAGGGAAGCTGGGAGTGCGCAGAAGCTAGGAGTAAGAGAAGCGTAGGAAAGGAACTGTGCACAATAAACTTCCAAAGCTTCAGACATTTGTCGTGTCTCTCTCTGCGGCCAGAGGGGACCCGATAAGGATGTGAGGGAAAAGGTACATTCATACATTGCTGGTGGGATTACAAATTAGTGCAACCACTATGGAAAGCAGTATGGAAATTCCTTAGAAAACTTGGAATGGAACCCCCATTTGACTCAGTTTATACCCAAAAGACTTAAAATCAGCATACTACAGTGATGCCACCACATCAATGTTTATAGCAGCTCAATTCACAATAACTAGATTGTGGAACCAACTTAGATGCCCTTCAGTAGACGAATAGGTAAAGAAACTGTGGTATATATACACAATGGAATATTATTCGGCCATAAAGAAGAATAAAATCATGGCATTTGTAGGTAAATGGATG
This sequence comes from Sciurus carolinensis, assembly GCF_902686445.1. Taxonomy (NCBI): domain Eukaryota; kingdom Metazoa; phylum Chordata; class Mammalia; order Rodentia; family Sciuridae; genus Sciurus; species Sciurus carolinensis. The sequence goes on from NW_025920375.1 coordinate 89,380, forward strand.
GAACTAGAGAATATCATGCTAAACAAGATAAGCCAATCCCCAAAAAACAAATGGCCAAATGTTTTTTTCTGGTAAGTGGATGCTGATACATAACATGTGGTGTGGGGGAATAAGGGAAGAAAGGAGGAACTTTGGATTTTGTAGAGGGAAATGAGGGGAGGGGAGAGGAGAGGGTGGGAAAGATGATAGGATGAGGCAGAAATCATTACCATTACCCTATGTACATGTATGATGGCACAAGTGATATGAATCTACATGATGTACAACCAGAGAAATGAAAAGTTGTACCCCATTTGCATACAATGAGTCAAAATGCATCCTGCTTTCATGTATAACTAAATAGAACAAACCATTTTTTTAAAAAGAGCATTTTATCAAACTGGTGTTCTCCAAACTAAAGTTGTCTGTAATGTTAATTTTAGACACATAGAAATAGAAAATTTAATTGGGGATTTATTTATATCATTTAATGTTCTGTTCTGTAAATGGACCTGTTATCAATAACATATATGTAAAAATTTCTGTTACTTTTTCACTGAGGTTTAAATTTAAATATATTTTTATAAGTTAATGAAAGCCTCATCTGTTTAAAGGTTAAAATTGTGAAACATAAAAACATTTTGCCACTTTCCCACAAAAGGAGGTTAAAAGTTCTTTTAGTTTTTGTTAGATTACTGTTTCAGATGTAATCTTATATCATGTTAGCTAACATTCATATAAAATCAGGAACTAATATATATAAACATATATATATATATAAATTTTATAAATTGATATTTAATAAAGAGGCAAAAAACAGTTTTAGATATAAAACACTTTACCTAATATTTGCAAGAGCATTACCTTACCTGAATTAAGACTCTGCCTCTCACCTTACTCCATGTTAAGATAATTTCTAAGTAGGTTAAGACTTAAGCTCATTTAGAGTCATGTTCAAAGGATTAATTTTTGTTATGAAGATACTGTGATCTTGCAATAAACAGGACATATAATATATAATGAAGTATGGTTTAAGAATATAAAATTATTTTCTTAATTCATACTTACATAAACAATATATTATTACTCTTGTTAATTTAATTTTGTATTTCCCTTTTAAACTTTAACTGTTGTCTGTTACCTTACAGAAGTACAAATTTAAATACAACAATCTGAGCTAATTTGAGATAGTAGGCCATCATATGTAGAAAGACAGAATGTATGGTTAATTTCCAGTGCTAATGCTGATCTGATTAAATAAAAGGGTGAATGACTGTAAAGTTATAGACATTAAAGTTAAAATCCATTACTCTTACTTTAAGACTCATGAAACTGGCTTGTTGAATGTTTAAGACCAAGGCTTGAAGATAAAATTAAGGAAGTAAAAGGGCCAAGAAAGAAAATAGCCAATATTTGGCTCTAGCCTTATGAATCAGCTTGAATCAAGGGAATAGGGAACTTCCTTAAAGACTTTGCAACTCTGGTCCACAAGACCTCCCAATCAGGGGGATCTATGAGACCCTGGAGAACAGAAAGCTGACCAGTGCACGTGTTGCAAAAAAGGAGAGTCATTGGAGAAGGAAGACATCCCTGATGCTTCCAAGGGGAAACACATCATCAAGGAGACCCTAACCAATCCCAGCAAATGACACTAAAAGAGCTAAGAGTCTGCTCTCAAGTTCCACAGTACTGACACTCTGAGTTAATTCTGCTGACTTTTAACAATAGATAGGAACAAGGTCAATTTTATCATCTTGGTCTTGAACACCTAGCAAAAACAGTTAAAACCAAACTATAGCCATACCTGGGCGTTTAAAAGAAAGACAATAGTTCTTTTAATAAAACTTAAGACATACACTTGTGTCAGCCCCACAAATTCTGAGATTTTTTTTTTTTCCTTTTTGAGGCTCATATTTACCCCTGCCTATCTTGGTCTTCCTTCCTCCTCAAATTGATGTTTTATCTAAGAACCATAGTTTGTCTATCCTGATAATGGCATACACCAGACACAAGAGAGACCTTCAGATTATTTTCTTACTCATAGAAATATCTGCCTGGATTGGCACAGGAGCAGCAAGATTAGGAACCTCTCTTCACTACTATAAAAAATTGTCAGTAAAAGCTATTTAAGATATCCAACAAGTTACCAATTTGGTACTAACCTTACAAAATCAATTGGATTGCCTGGCATCTGTTGTTCTGCAGCATCATCAGGGCCTAGATCTCCTTACTGCAGAATGAGGTGGCCACTGACTCTTCATTGGGGAAGAATGTTGCTATACATTAATCAATCAGGACTTGTAAGATATAAGGTTAAACAACTACAGGACTGGTTAGAACAACAGAGATGAGGACTAGCCGATTCCTCGTAGGCCTCCTTGGGAGACTTAAAAAAGGGAATTCCTGTTTTCTCCCTCTTTTAAACCCTCTAATACTAATTTTTCATTTAATAACTTTTTCCTTGCTTTGTTAACTTTATAAACAAGCAACCTCTTGACAAGGTGATCTGTCTAGCCTAGATCACCTCCCAAGAACATGCAAAAGTCATTCTCCTCCATCATCCACAACGTGACTATCCTGAGTCCCATAAGGAAGGAATCACCCGTGATGATGTGACAGTTCCCTCTGTCTACACCCCCTCTTAAGCCACAACTGCCAGGATTAGAAGTCTAAAATACCTCCCAACTTCTCATACTCTTCCAGATTCTGACAAGGGATTCCCTCTACTCCACACCTTCTCATCAGGAAGTAGCCAGATATGATGAAGTAATCCCAATTCATTATAACCTTTCAGAGTCTGGAATGAAGGTTATGAATAATAGGCCCCAGTGAACTTCCCTTACTATTCCCCTGCCTGACCTGCTGTCCCACCCAAAATGACCCTGCCACCAAAACTCCTTCCATGACTAGCCCTGTTATGAGCCCTCCAAAAGTAACTAATTCCTCCCATGACCTGACTCTGCTAAGGTCCTATAAAACCCAGACCCTTGTGGTGACCTGTGACCATTTTCCCCCTGAAGAATTGATACTCCAGTGTTGAATAAATCATCGCTGGTTCCTTGAGGTCTGCCTTCATTTTCTTTTTCTTTTTGTATTCTCTTTCATGTGCTTTAACAAATAATTGATGATGATTAAATATTCCCACATTTTCCTGTTGCTACATCTTTGTTCACATTGTTCCCAAGGAAGAGCTGAAGACTATTTTCTCAGCACTTTCAAAACTGCATTTTTCATGTAGCATTTCTTATAATGTTTTCATTTCTATCTCTCCCACTAAAATGTGAAGTCATTGAAGAAACTCCATTTTGATTAAATGAAAGGAGATTGAGTCTTTGTTGATAGAACTTCAGTAGACAATTTGCTGATTAATACATCAGTGTGCCACCTAGTCTAGATTTAAAAAGAAGTGCAACATTTTATTGACTCTAGTTCAAAGACAATAGTTAGACAAATTTCTGGAAATTACTTCCTTAAGATAAATAAACCCACGTACTGTTCAAATAAAACATGATAAAGTTTATTAAACAATTTTTCAGTTGTTTACTTTTTATCAGAAATGAGCCATTTCTTTATGGTTTCTTTTTCTTTTACTTTTTTTTGGTCATTAGGCAAACATTCCAGGCAAAATAACAATTCACTGAACAGTTCCCTGACCCAGTGCCCCTTCCAAAGTAGTACTATATTCACAGAGGCAATCTACCACAACTTAAATGAGAAATATGGTAGAACAGCTATTGAAAACTTCACTTGATTCCTCAGCTGCTAATTCTTCTCCAGAATTAAGAGACAGCAGGGTGCCCTCCCAGGATTCAAATGGCTTTAGATTCCAGGAATTTTTGTCTTTGTAGAGAAAATGACTATTCCAATGAGGATTACTGAAGAAACAGAGAGAGAGAGAGAGAGAGAGAGAGAGAGAGAGAGAGAGAGAGAGAGGATGTTCAAAAATCTTTAATTTCCTGAACAGACTATAGAAAAAATTAATTCAAAATTTCCAACAGCAGCATTTTTTTCAAATTTTCCAGACATAATTTTCCCTTCCACTTATGCTTTTATGTCATTCAATTTTTCATGTTTTTTTAAGTTCTTCTGCTTTTTTTAGTTTCTAATTGCTACATTTCCCTATGTTTTTTACCATACATACATTAGAATTGTATCATTGCATGACTAAACTGGGGCTTTCTGGGAAACTGAGGCAGTGTGAAGATTCCCCTTCAAACTCCTTTCTTCTAATCAAATTAGAGAGATTTCAGACGTGTCACTCAGAGTAATGGTCATAAGTTTATTGAAGGGATAGAAAAAAGAAAAGGGGATACTCTCAAGGAAGAGAGTGGGTCCTCTGAGAGAAGAGAGGAACAGTGTGCCTCTCCTGCAATCCAGTTTTATTGGGGATCCCAGAGAAGTTTCCAGAGAGTCCCACCCATGTCCACCTCTTGACTTTTGATTGACAGCAGGGTGATAGCAGACTTTCAAGTCCCCACTGCCATAACAAATCTAGTTCATGTTGGTTCATGCTGACCAGTTCTAATTGGATTCTCAACCATAAATCTTTACAGATTTTAGAAGGAATTATCCTTGTCTTCCTAAGTTTCAGAATCAGGTCTATGAAAAGGGTCACAAATGTCTCCCCATTCAGGGTAACTTAGGTTCTTCTTATCAATGCTATTTTTGTTCTGCATTTGCCCTGCATGTTACAGGTAGTTTGCTGAGGAATGTGACATAATCTATCCTTTTGAGCCAGGCAGAGCTGCAGGTAAATTGTTTCTTGGAAAAGAAAGCATGTGGGGGTCAGCACAGTGGGCCTGTATTATAGAATTATTCCCTTAACCTTCTGTTTCCACCATTTGTATCTGTCTGTTCCTTACAACAGGAAGAAAAGGCTTAGGAGTACTGAACTTGCAAATTTACATGTTGAAGGTTTGGGTCAGTAAACAGTCTATCCCCTTCAACCTCAATTCCTTCTGTAAAATAACCAAGCTTCCAACATTTTTTTTTATTGCATCCCTTTGGCAAAGCCACCCTGGGAAGGCAGTTTATATACCACAACAAGGGAGAATTTTATACTGCCTTATTCTTCCCATGTTTTTATAATCACATGGTAGAACTGTTTGCACATGGGTCCTCACAAATAAATCTTTGCAAGTAAGAGGCTATGAATGATTATGAGGCTCAGGTTTAATAAAGCACAATGGGTATTTGTTTATAGGCTTCTTTGAGTATTTAGTAGTGTACTGTGGTGGCGTATGAGCCATAGGAATGAAGTAAGTGCTTTATTTCTCTGGAAACTATTATGGATAAAAAAATTAAAGTTGATGTCTGAGAAATAATGTCTCACATTGTTACTTAACCAAAATTATTTTTTGCCAGTGAAATAAATCTCATTGCAGTTTAAGATTTCTTCAATATGGTCCAGATTACATGAGAGAAGGGCTTTCTTCACAATCTATTATTGAGGTTCAATATCAACCGATCCCCAGAAAGTCAAAGTGCTTCGAAGCTGAAAGGGGGCAGCGACAGTCAAGCAGTTTGGAGTTCCCTTTTAAAAATCGGGTCAATCGAGGGGTCCAAGGTAGAAGTCTGGTTGGGGAAGAGCAGATTGTAAAGTCATCTGGGAATGGGTGCTTCTATGAGAAAAGTACAAAAAGATATGACTACTGAAATGAGATTAGTACAAAGTAAATGTTGCAGCATCTGGAACATGCCAATGAATATCATGAAGATGACAGAGTCACAGGACTCTCCAACATTCACTCGCCAGTCAACCACACCAATCTCACAGGTGCAATGCCCGTCTCATTCACACGGTCAAAATCAGACCAAGGATCCTTTACCAAATAGCCACCCAGACAGCGTCCACTGGGATGTCGGCACAAATCCTGATCATCCGGGACGTCTCCCACGACTTCCAACAGTGGAACCTCCTTCCACCAAATGAGACTTCTCAACCAAACTCAAATGGGGACCTGTGTCCCACCAAATGGAGGTGACCCCTCCTCCTTCCGTGGCAAATTTCCTTAGAAACTTCAGTACTGTGGGCTGTTTGTCTCTCCTGGGGCAGAGTTGGATGATCCTATCCTGGAAGAGTCCCCAAATATTGGGGTTCAATATCGACCGATCCCCAGAAAGTCAAAGTGCACACACGGCAATGCAAATCACACAACGAGGTTTTATCGGAAGCTCGAACCTGGACCGCAACCAGCCTCTCAGACCACTACCATGACTGAGTGGGGAGCAGCCCCGAGGGATGAGAAAGCACTCTACTTAAGAAATTTCCAATCATTCACATACAAAGACCTGTATATTATTGGTTAACATTGGAACAGCTAAACATTAGTCCTTCTCTGGTTGGGTCCTGCCAATTTATTTGAATCTCACTGGGTCCCACCAAAACTGAATGGCCCTGGAGGAAGAAGGGAGGAGGGAGGGGGTGAACTATGCAGGAGATGAGTCAGGGCTAGGCCCCCTCCCCTGTCCTTGATAGATAAGGTTTCCAGGCAGCTGCCCATTTCTCGGACAGATATCTCTTAACAGCCTTGATAAACCCCGGGGGCCCAGTACGTCCTGTTTGTCCTGTATTGGCTCTTGAGGGTAGTACCTGTGCACCCTTTCCTGGGGGGAGGTTTTACGGGCCAGTTCCCTAAATGACTTGTTCATACAACATGGCTGCACAGATGTCACCTTGTTCTCAACAGTATCACATGCACATGCTAAAAAGTGTACTGTGTAATGAATCAATAACCCTTTACCTTTCTCAGTTCACATTAAGTTCACATTTAGGGCTATTGAACTTCTTGTTGTGTATAGTGACTCTTCTCCAGTATTTTTCAATATTTTTGTTTTCTCTTTTCATAGGAAAATATACACAAGTATATCACTCAAAATATTTTATGTAACACATTTCTGTATTAATATTCTATTATTAAATTCTACAGGACAAAAAGTCTCCTTGTCATTTTACTGGGTCCCCTATTTTAAAAAATCTTTCTAAATTTCTTATAGTGAGAACTCTATCAGTATCTTGCTACAACTTTTTAGTTGCATACAATTCACAATCAACATCCTTTCTCATCTAAGAAGATCAGATTTGCCTTTGTGGAAGTATGCTTAAATATACAAATTAAAAAAAAAAAAGAAAAGTAGACAAAAGAAAGACTAAGAAGGAGAAAAGAGAAAAAAGGAAAAGAAACAGCTAATGAAAGCTAAGGTAAATTCTCTATAGTGTAATCTTTTTAAACAGCTTACTGGAATAAAACTATTAAAGTACATTTCCATGAAACGATACAATGTACAATGATAGAATAAAACTATGTTTTAAACATTTTAAAAGACTAAAACTCTGCAAAGAATTCATTATCCATACTTAAGTTCAAGTATTTAGCAGTTTTCCACTCAGTCATAAAGTTTCAATACCATCAAAACAATGACTTTTAACAAAATCAAATGTAAAAACAGAGTTGAGATTATTAGAAATTGTATTAGAGGCATAAAGTAACTAGAAAATACATCATGAAGTACTTACACTGACTAAGGTACCTTGCAAAAAATGTATGATTTTTTTATCAATCATAATAATTGGAAAATTAAGTGTAAGGCAAAATGAATACTTAGAAAACAATACCTAGAAAAATATCTGCTTTTCACATTGAATATTCTTACTTTACAGATATTCTATTATATATATACAGTAACCACATGTATATTTGCACATGTATTGTTTTTCTCTGAATGGGTAACAGTTTTATTTTTGGAATGTCATATTTTGAAATAAAAATGGGTAGAGAGATTTGGCAGAGTCATTATTATATTCAAATTTTTAATGACAAAATGATACCAAATATCAAATTAAAGAAGATTATAAACCTTAGTTGATGACCAAATTATTTTTGATCATATTCAATAAAATTCTAAGAAAATTAAATAATTTCAATGTTACCTTGTTAACCTACATGAAACTCACAATTTGAATATTGTACATGTTCTTATAAGTTTTATTTTATATGAACATATAATTTGTTTTAGATTTTACAATGTATTTGTATTTATTTTCTAATGTTCTATTCAAATCCTTAAGAGATAAACAGGCAAAACAATGTGGCTCAGGAAGATAAATTGACTTAGTTGATGTCAATGCAAAGTACCTGGTAAAACATTAATTATGATCCAATTATCTTGACTTCTAACCCAGATTTTTTACATTGTTCATGTGCTTTTCCAATGAATATGAGGGAAAAAAAAAACACTTGTAAAATCTAAGAAAATTTATTATGCAATAATTTTAAAGCCAATATTATCCACTCACAGGAAAACTACATGCCAAATGTTGAGTAGCTTAATTGGGTAGTGCTGATTTGGATTTTGCAAACAGAATTAATTAACGTGTAGAAGGAACAGACACACACACCCCACCTAATACAAGTTTGCTTCCTTGTACTACCATTATCTTGAAGTTTGATCAGTGTTTCTTCCCTTCCTTTGAATCTCTGTTTAACTGTACCCTCATGTCAAAATATCAAAAGATCAGTCATCTGCCATAATACTAGAACTCATTATTTCTGGAAAGACTTTTCTTCCAAATATACATCAGTCATTTCTCAGAACCCTAATTCTTGGCCCTTCTCACCTTTAAGTTATTCATATTTTGCATTGACCTGAAAATAAGTTCATATATCCTTATCTCCCAATGTACTAGGGGCTACATAAGCTTAGAAATCATTCAGATAAATCCCAGCAATCAGTAAAATTGTTGCATATATTATGTGCTCAATAAGTATTTATTTTTTTAGTTTCAGATTTGTTCCCCCAAATATAATTTTTACATAATTTAAAATTTTTATTATTAGGTATTTATCCTTCTTCTTGACCTTAGAAAGCTTTTAAGGATAGAAGAACCACGTATCCTCATAACACATATAAATCATTCATGAGAATTCAGAAAAAAGGTGTTGACAAGCAGAATGGTTTGTGATGTTATTTGGTCATAAGATGCACTGTATGACATGGTAAAATGCTTGAGTTTGCAATTATTTTTCTTAAATTCCCTTAAAAGACAAAAAATGTTTACAAATACATGTGATATTTTCACTTGTTTGTTCATCAGGTTCTGTCTGCTCAAGCAACCAGAGAGTATTTTTCAACACCCTGTTTCAAAATGGGGAACATTTCATAGTGGAACTTTTAAGGTATATGATGGGAAATGATTTATTCTATTGGGGGCAATAGGATTTCTTATAATCTGAAATACATGGTAAATACCTGGGTAGAGGTATCATTCATATACAAAAGATATTAATTGGAATCATCAGTACCATGTAGGCAAACACAAAGATAAGAAAATAGAAAAGAAAATCACACCATGAAATTTATCATGCTTGTTGTATCCAAATACTTAAACTCCACAAAGCCTCTTTACTTTTGAATTATTTCAATTACCTTGAACTTCTAAGAGAATTTACTAAAACTCCATATCTCAATCATGCCATTCAGTCTTTGGTATTAAAAAAGGTGATTTATTTCTCATTTGAAATCTGAGGTTTAGATATCAAGTAAGAAGAAACAAGTAGAATCATATGGTTTCAACCATTGACACAATGTCTATATTAGAGAATTACAGTAGCACTACATACAATCAACTAATATGAATATATATAAATGGAGCAACATGATAAGGCGTCTTACATTGAAATTACATTTAACAGGTACTATTGTAAGATTTAGCTTTTTACTTGAAGGAAAAAAACTCAAAGTGTAACTCATTAAAATATTGAAGTTACTCTGTGACCTCTTCTCCATTATACACAATGAGCATTTCATTTAAATAAGTGAAATTACCTTTACATAAGTTAATAAGTGAAATATTTACATTGGAGAGGTATAATGTATTAAGTGGAAAATTCTTCATCTTCTACAGTGGCAAAAATGTAGTCTATATGAAATGGAATATGATTTCTTATAGACCAGAAGAATGTAAATAAAAACATTGGGTGAAGAATGACATGGATCTAGAGTAGAATGAATAAAGATAGAAACTATATGATTACAGTGCATTATTATACTATTTAAACAGAAGTTTCATGTCTTCCCTAATATTAATAATAAGATATATCTCTTTTCTATTATTGCCAATATGGAAGGCAACACACATATATTTCAGTGTACATTATTTTAAACTTTATGATTAATACATTTAAAAATACATTTTCTTGTGGCACATGGTGGTGCATGCCTGTAATGCCAGCAACTCAGGAGCCTGAGGCAGGAGGACCCAAGTACGAGGCCAGCCCTGGCAACTTAGTGAATCCCTGTCTCAAAATACAAAATAAAAAAAGGCTAGGAATGTAGCATAGTAGTGGAATGTCCCTGGGCTCAAGTCCCAGTTCAACAAGAATATATATATATTTTTTTCTACACATCTTTAAATATGGACATAGCTTTTGTAATATTGAATTTTGAATACATGTGTTCATTTTTCTTCTACAGAGATAGGGACAGTAATCTGCCCAATAATAGCAAAATGGGGCTGGGCAATATAGGCAGTGTTTTCCATAACAGCAAGAAAAAATGGAATAAAGAACATAAACTTCCTGGTTACCTAATTTTAGGTTTGATTTTAATGATTATGATACTGATGTTCAGTCTATTTGATTGACATTTACATTGAGATCTATAAAGTGAAAATTACAATAGATATAAGAAAGAAATACAACATGGCCAAGTCTCAGAAGAAAAATGTGCTTTGAGGAATTCCAATATTGCATTCACCATTTTGAAAGCAAATTTCATACAGAAACAGTTAATTTGACTGTATTCAGTTATTTACAGATTCTGGCCATAGGTTTTATTACCCTGGTTGCTTTCAGAGTTCTAAAATTTCTTTGAATTTATAATTCACATTTTTTGTTTCCTTTGTTCTCACAAACTAATGAGAATAATTTATTTATATCATATCAAGATGACTATTTTTGCAAGCTGTGCTCAACTCTGTCAACAATTTCTCTTTCAATTTATAAACTTTTGGCGATTTTATTTGTGTATTCTCAGTTGCCACTATTAGATTATATATTTTAACTGTGAAGATTAAAAGTTTGATTTAGAACTCCAATCAATGAATAATAAACAGAATAAAAAATCTTATATTGGTTGCTAAGCAAGAAGGTATTTCTAAATATGGTACCTTCCTAATTTGTGAAAATCGCATTTAGCATTCAATTTTTTTTCAGCACTCAATTTTTAAAAAAAGAAAACTAAATTTAGTATCAAAATTGGTTCACTTTACAAACACATATCACTAATTATTATAGGTATGTTATTATTATACACCAATTATTTTGCAGACTTGGCAAATATTCATTTGCCAATGAATAATTAATACAATCACTGGTAGTTCCATGAGATAGCCACAGATCACCAGGTTTGAGTTTTATAATCTTTGATCTCAGTCTGTTTCATCTTCATTTACTATTTCCACATTGTTTTCCTTCAATGAAGTAATATAACATTCTGACTTGGAACGGCTATATTTTACACCAGAAGAAGCTATGGAATCACCTGCTGGAAAGTGGAGAAAAATTAAGGAACAGTCAAGACTATCAGAATTATTTAGACAAAACATGTAACTGAAAGAAAATAAAGGAGTAAATGTTTTGAATTATTTTTGATTATCCCAAAATTTACTGTCATCTCATTTTTTTCCTCAAGTATTTGTAACTCTAGAATTCAGAAAATAATCAATGGGGGAATAATTTCTTAGAAATTATAAATTCAAATAAAGGCAATACCAACAAAGTACAACAATAGAAAATTTCCCCCTCCATTCAAAAGTGTATTTTACAAACTTCCACCTACACTTCTTCTCTAGAATGGTACTATAGATAAAATATTTAGTAAGCAATTTGAGTTCAAAGAGAGTTATCATGATTTTCATAAATGAAATTCCAAATAGTTTTCAAAGGAGTTATTTAAATAATCAGGCAGTGACAATCCAGAAGAGAAAAATAAAAACAATTAGGTGGATATGGGGTTTTCAACATCAGTGTTTTGTTTTGTTTTGGTTTGGTTTTCGTTTTGGTTTTGGTTTGTAAAAGCTGAAATACATGATTCTTCAGGAATCACTAATTGCTGTGCTTATATTCCCTGGTAACCAACAGAGGCTGCATGCTAGGAAACCATCATCTACCACACTGTGCATACTCATCAATTCTTTCTTTGAAAACATAATACGATGTGGATAATAATCTATTGTAACGAGGAGATCCGGACTGCATAAATGTGATTATAACTTCTCCTCTTTTTAAGGATATAAAAGAAGCAAAGCATACACTTTTGATTTCTCACACATTACATTTCCATCTGTTTCTCCAGGGACTATAAATTATTTACAACCTAGAAGTTCAAATGGAAGCCTTGACATTCTATGCATAAAACTTCCAAATTTTATTTTGCAAATGTTGGAAATGGGAAGCTACGACACTTTATTCCATATTTTTTTGCACTGTGGGAGTCTTCTTCAATCCTAAAATAATCAACAGGACAGAATTCCCTTCAAATTACGTGGAAGAGGAAGAAATTAGAGAAAAATCAACAAATAAGGAAGTATAACTTCCTGAACCTCCCTTAAAGAGTGTGAAGAGGACAAGATGATGGATTGACATTTTTTTATTCCCTCTTATTTATTGGACGGTTTGAAAAGAAAAGAATGGTAAATATTATAAGGCATTATTTTCAAATGTCCTTATGGGTCTGAAATTTCTAATATGAGAGGAACAGATCTATAGCAATTTAAGAGACCAAATAGCAAGAAAGAATATTTTAAAGAAAAAAACAAAGCAAAGAAATAATCATCTTAGTGACCAAGCTACAATATTCATCAACCTATATACTGTATCATGTTTTTATCCCTTGAGAAGAAACAATGTGGGTAAAAACAAAAAGAAATAATAAAGAAAAAAGATCCTCTAGAATTATTCACAAACCATTACAATATCAGACAAAATAAATCCACCCTGTGTCTCAGAATTATTTCAAACATAAAAGAAATGGCAAAATGTATCTACATCACTGAATAAGCAATTAATGTAACTAATGTAACAGAAGACAGAGAAGAATTTCAAACTTATTTCCAAATCCTACAAATTAATAAGGCCAGGTTACATAATACCTGGGCCATTAATTTGGATGTTTCACAATTTTGCCCACTATATTGACCAAACTTTGAAAAATAAGTAAAGACTACTGAAAAAAATATAAATTAAACCAGGCAAAATATTTCTTGTCAGCACATTTTCTACTGAGACACAAATATTATTGGTAAGGCAGTTTGTTTCATTTTACCTGTGTTCATAAAAAATCAATTTTTATCATCATCTTTATAAAGAATCTAACTGTAGATTCAGTTAACTTAAGTGTAATGTAATGAACCACCTTGAGTAGAAATGAGTTTGCACTGATATTCACAAATTCTTGTGTAATTAATTACCCTTGTGACAAATGTCTTACAATATTCATAGAGGAATGGAAACCCACCAATTATATACAGGTTACCCATTATTTTGGAACACCTATGAAGTAAGACACCTGATCGTGGTTCATGATATAATTTTCAACAAAGAATTAGAGTGAAACTAACAGGTCCATATGAGACCAAAATTATGACTGTAGATTCAGTTAACTGATTGAACTAACCTAATAAGGAGATAGCTCTGTTAAACATGTGTATATTTCTCAACCAAATTATAAGGAGCTGACATAACATAGGACAAAAATAGATTAAATTAAGTATAAGTACTAGAGTAAAATCCCTATTGTCAGAAGCAATGCTCATTTATCATCACTAAGGTTATAGAAAGTACATGAATTGGTCTTAGTCAAAGTATCTTGAGAAGAAGCACCTTGAAGTGACCACTTTCATTCTGCAAATATGATTCAGAATGGATAAATATTTTTAGAATTTTATTCAGTGTCAAAAACAAAAAAACAAAAAGCAAAAAATATGGCTTCCAACTTACCTATAATACTGATATGTACATATAAAAATATATACAGGGGTGAGAGATTATTGAAAATTGACATAATTTTTAATAAACTGCTTTTTAAAACCTTAAATTTCAAATAAAAACTCAGAAAAAAACCTTTCAACAGCTAATTTGACAGAGTTAATAAGATTACATTATTCAAAAACTGTTCAATTATTAAATAAATAATTATAATTATTTCCACTGTCAGGAAGTGGAAATGTGCACCTGAACATACCACCCTTAGTTTGTGATAGAGATATGTGGTTATTATTGTCATGGCAAAAATACTGGGGGAAATAATATCTACAATTATCAGATTACCAACTTACTAGTTAATGACTGGCATCGTTTAGCCTTTATTTCAGAATCACCATGCAATGAGGAATAGATATCTTTCTAGAAAGAAAAGAGACAATTGATTATTGTACTCATAAAAACTGCTAACACAATTGTTAATATTATTTAAAAATTATTAAAACAAATATATGCTTCACTAGCATTTTTTTATTCCTCATTTTTTAATTACCAAGAAAATGCAAAGCAAATATATTTTATCTTAATATAAACAGAATTGTATTATAATGATATGCAAAAACAAGTTTGTAAAATTTTTCTTTCTTATTCTTTCATAATTCCACTTGGTTTCTTCCCATAGTTTTATAGTTTAGGGTCTTACATTCAAGTGTTTAAATAAATTTGAAATGAATTTAGATGTGTAAAACAAACTGTCTAATTTTATTTTTCTGCATGGAGATATACTGTTTTGACCCCAAGATTTTTAAAGAAACTGTCCATCCCCAGTTGGGTGTTTTGATTTTGGTCCAAAATCTCTTGAACACAAATGAATGAAATCATATCTGGATTCTCATTTCTGTTCCATTGATCTGTGTCCATTTTTATGCCAGCACCATGCTGTTTTGATTACTATACCTCTGTAATAGATTTTGAAATCAGGTCATTTGAAGATTCTTCTTTGTTCTTTTTGTGTGCTTGTGTGGTTCTATATGAAATTTTTATATTTCTATAAACAAAATACATCAGAGTTTTGGTAGAAACTGAATAAGCCTGTATATAATGTTTGGTAGTATGAAACTTATTTTTCATTATTGGTGCATTCTAATTTTACATAATAGAAGAAATCAATATGTCATCTGTATATGCACATAATATAATTTGTTCAATCTCATTTCCCTGTACCAACCTATACCCTCCCTTCCACCTTCTCCTTACCTGATTGCTCTATTCTACTAGTACCCCTTTTATTTTTGCCATTTTTATTTTAATTGGTGCATTAAAATTATGTAAAAAACTGTATTCTTTGTGATATACTTGCATGACATATCATAATTTGATAGTTATCATTTTCCAGTACTTCCTTATCCCCTCCCCTCTTTACTCAATCTCAAACTAATTCCTCTACCCAATCCATATCCTTTCCATTTTCATGCAGTCCTTTTTTTCCCTTTCATTTCTCTCTCTACCTCCCACATATGAGAGAAAACATTCAACTCTCAACTTACAGGCTGATTGCACTTAGCATGATGTTCTCCAGTTCCATTTACCAACAAATGACATAATCCACTCTTCTTTATAGATGAGTAAAACTCCATTGTGTATATATACCACATTTTTGTTACCCATTCATCTGTTGATGGGCACATAGGTGAATTCCATAAGTTGAATACTCTGAGTTGCACTGCTGTAAACACCGCTATGCATGTATCAATATAGTATGCTGATTTCAGAACTTTTGTATAATTTCCAAGGAGTGTGATGGCTTGATTGTATGGTGGTTCCATTCCTATTCTTCTGAGAAATCTCCACAATGTTTTCCAAAGTTATTGTAATAATTTGCAGTATCATCAACAAAGTATAAGTGTACCATGTCCCCATGTTCTCATCAGTCATTATTGTTATCTGTTCTGTTGATTGACATTCTAAGTAGATTGGGATGCAGTTTTGATCTGCATTTCCCTGATTGCTAAATATGTTGAACATTTTTCATACATTTGTTGGCCATTTGTATTTTTTCTTTTGACAAATGTCCATTTGGTTGATTTACCCATTTGTTGATTGGGTTATTTATTTTTTTCTGGTGTTAAGTTTCTTGTGAAAACTGTATACGTTCTGGATATTAATTATTTATCACAAACTAGCTATCAAAGATTTCCCCCCACTACTTAGGCTCTATATGCTCTCTCTTCATGCTTTTATTTTTTTTTCTTTGCTCAATAAAACTTTTCTGTGTGTAGTGGGGATTGAACCCAGGTGTGCTTAATCACTGAGCCACATCCTCAACTCTTTTTATCTTTTTTTGTAATTTTGAGGCAGAGTCTAAATTGCTTAGGGTCTCTCACTAAATTGCTGAGGCTGGCCTCAAATTTGTGATCCTCCTGCCTGCCGCAGCCTCCCAATTAACTGAGATTATAGGTGTGTGCCACCATGCCCTGCTGTGTAAAAGCTTTTAAATTAAATATCATCCCACATATAGAATCTTTATTTCTTTTATTTTCCTTGTTCTTCCAGATAACAAGTCTTGTTATAAACACATAGAAATGAAGATAGTGTGACATTAACATAAGGGTAGACAAAATTCAATACAATAAAATATATAATGTTCTTGTGAAACTCATTTTTGGCAGAGGTTGAACTGCTGGGCAGTACCAAATCATTCTCTTTTCAATAAATATTTCTGTTTCACCCAATTAGATGTTGAGATTGCAAAAATCTCTAACTCACTTATAGTAAAATATCTGTCCATATTATATACAAAAATGTAAAAAGAAAAACAAATAGCTTATGCAGTACTTATTTAAAAATCTTCATAACATTGGAATAAAAATATTTTCACAATCACTCAAAACTCAACTCAAGTGAAAAGTTATAAACATTTGTTTACATTAAAATTGAGAAATCCATTAAAACACAGTATTAGACAGTGAACAGAAAGCAAAAAAGAGTGGGAAAAGAGATTAAGAACCACAAAATGAATAATATAAAGACAACTATGCCAAATTTTTTTAAAAAATCAAGGCTTGAAGAGGCATTTTATGAAGAAAAAAATCCAAGTAAACATATAAAAAAGACTTAAAATTAGTAAGAACAACAATGTAAATTAAACTCCCAATGAAATAGCATACCTACAATAATGATTAAAAATAAAAAGCCTGTCAAAATCATTTGTTGAAGAGGTTGTAAAAAATCTTTCTTTTATTTCTTGAACTTAAAGAGTTTTGTTAAGGAAGTCAATGCCTGCACTAATTTGTTGGAGTATTGAGACTATATTTTATTCCAGTGGTTGCAGAGTTTCTGGTTTAATTCCTAGGCCACTAATACACTTCAAGTTGATTTATGTGCAGAGTTAGAGATAGGGATCTTATTTAATTCTTCTATATATGGATATCCATTTTTCCAGTATCATTTCTTTAAAAGGCAATCTTTTTGTCCAATGCTTTTGGCATCTTTCTGAAAGATAGATAACTGTATTTATGTGTATTTATATCTGTGTCTTATTCAATTCGATTGGACAGCATCTTGTTTTATGTAAATCCCTTTCTTTTTTGTTGTGCCAGTATATCAACAATCACTGACTGCCAAAGCTGTTTTATATTTCTTTTCTCCTGGGATGTTTGAACTTGGGCAACTTTTCTTCCTGTTCTATGCTCACAGTAGACCTACATCAAGGTTGTCTGTTCATGGGCAGGAGAGAAAGTTTATGTTAGCACCACCTATGATGAGCATGGGACAGGTTCATTTCCTCTTTGCATGTTCCCAGAATCAACCTGTACCCTGCTCTGTTCATCTGAGCAGTCCTTTGCTTTTCAAAGAGTGTGGATTATTTCTGGGCTGATAGTGTTCCAAAGAGTCAATAAGATTTCTCACTGTATCACAATACAGCATATAATGTACCAATTAGTCTAGCATACAATTTTGATTTATTATGTCTCAACCTAATGCCTGCGTATAGCCATGCTTGCTGCAAGATTAAAAAAAAAAGTCCCATTGTTTTAATTTAACTTCCAAGGAGTGTATAGTTCATTTATCAATCAGTGTAGAACACTGATACTCTAGTATGCTTTTCTAATTACAGGAGCCACCCAAAACAACTTGCCAGTTATCAGTGCATTTTCATACATGCAGCAAAGTTGTGTTTATAATGGAATTTTCCAATTTTCTCATGATTCTAATTTCTTACTACTCTCAGCACTCTAGCAAAGGAAGACCAATAGTCTATTTTCATATATTTCTCTTCTCCAGGCAACACTTCTCTGTAGAAGTGAATGTTTGGTTTGGTGCATGCTATAGAGGCTTATTAGATGTGTCCATATGGATGTATTTACTCAGAACAGGCCTCCCATTTTCAAGTTCATTCTCCATTGTAGATGCTTTACTTTTAGAAGTGACACAATACTGTGATAGGCTAAAAGCACTGGCACCAGTCACAGAGACTTTGGCCTTAACCCTCTATGAACTACAATTTCATTAGCTTTATCAGAAAATAAACAAAATCCAGATACAAAATATTTGCTCTGATCTGGTAAAAATAATCAAAGCATTCATTTACTAACTTGGCACGTTAACTCCTCTCATTAACAACTTTTGCTTCCTTTTTTTTTTTAATCTTGTCATGATTTTTAAGGAACATAAGGAATCGCCACTTCTTGTGACCATTTCACTTTAGACTTTTCTTCCTTATTCACTAACTTGTAGTGATGGAGAAACTGTAGCCCATATTTTCTCTTACTAGAACTCTGTGCATGAAGTGTATGACCTGCTAACAGAACTGAACATTCTAATAATGCAAGACTGGAGAGACTGGCTTGGTGAGGGAATCCGAAGTGCAGTACTGATGAAGCATACGGATTTTCTTTAAGTTAGAATAATAAAGCGGATTCAAATTTCAAAGAAAGGCTAATTTAACCATCTTAGAAACTAATTAAAAACATAATCTATTTTAACTAAGAAATCCTAATGACTGAGGTATATGATGCTGTATCAGATACAGAATTAGGTTTAAGGTATAAAAAATGATAACTAAGGGAAAGAAAGCATTGATTTAAAATGATCTTTTTTGATATTGGATATTGTTTGCTACCAGCATCATTCTTATTGTTCAAGATTGCTTTGGCTTTTCTGGGTCTTTTAGTCTTCCACATGAATTTCAGGACTCTTTCTTCTAGTTATGTAAAAAATGACATTGTTCTCTTGATGGGAATTCCATTGCATTCATGGGTTGCTTTTAGTAATATAGTCATTTTTACAATGTAAATTCTGCCTATCTTAGAACATTGGAGGCCACAACATCTTTTAAGTTCTTCCTCAATTTTTTTCTTAAGTGTTACATAATTTTCATTATAGAAGACTTTCACCTCATTGATTAGATTTATTCCAAGCTATTTTATTTCCTTTGAGGCTAATGTGAATGGAATTGTTTCCCTAATGCCTTTCTAACTAGACTCATAATTGGTGTATAATAAAGTTGTTGACATTTGTGTGTCAGTCTTGTATCCTGCTACTTTGATGAATTTATCAATTCTGGAAGCCTTCTGGTGGCATTTCTTGGGGTCTTCTATATATAGGATCACATTGTTAGCAAACAAATAATTTGAATTCTAATTTTCATACTTGAAACACTTTGATTTCGTTCTCTTGGCTAGTTCTGCTGACTTTACTTTCAAGTATATTGAATAGGAATAGGAACAGTGAACATCCTTGTCTCATTCTGATTTTAAAGGAGATGCTTTCCGTTATTCTCCATTCAGTATGATGTTTGTTTCATCATATATAGATTTGATGATGCTAATGTAAGATCCTTCTAGCCCTAATCTCTTTACTTTTAAATAGGAAGGGGTGCTGGATTTTGTCAAAGGCTTTTTGTGCATGTGTTGAGATGATGATGCAATTGTGCTCTTAATTCCATTTATGTAATTAATTATATTTATCAATTGGTATCTGTGAGAAAAATTTGCATCCCTGATATGAAACCAACTTAATCATAGTCTACAATCTTCTTAATGCATTTTTGAATGTGGATATCTAATACTTTTTTTTTCAAGATTTTGCATTTATTTTCATCAGGGATATTGGTGTGTAGTTTCATTTCTTCATGTGCCTTTATCTGAATTTGTTATCAGGGTGATGGCTGGATTCATAGAATGAAATTTGCAATGTTTTCTCTTTCCCTATTTCGTGGAATAGTTTGAGGAGGATTGACATAATTTCTTCATGTTAGTTCAATGTTATTAATCATTATTGGTCTTTCCATATTTTCTATTCATTTATGATTATTTCTAATTCGATTTATGCATCTAGGATTTATCTATTTCTTATAGGCTATCCAATTTGCTGACAAATAATTATTCAGAGTTGTCTGTTAATACGTTATATTTCTATAGTATCAGTTTTAGTCTCCTATTTCCTTTGAGATTTTATTAACTTGACCCTTCTTTATTTTTCATTCGTCTAACTAAAGGTTTGTTAAATTTATCTTTTCAAAACACCAACTTACTTTCATTGCTTTTTCTATCATTTTTTTCTATTTTATATTTCATTCATGTCTTTCTTGATATTTATAATTAACTTCTTTCTAAAAACTTGAGCTTCATTCTTCACTTTCTAGTTGCCTGAGGTGTTTATTTGAGGTAGATTATTTGAGATTTTTCTTCATTTTTAGATATAGGCATTTATTGCTGTAAACTTCCCTCTTCAAACAACTTTAGTTTGGTATAGCCACTCTGGAAAGCAGTATGGAGATTCCTCAAGAAACTAGGAATGGAACCACCATTTGCCCTAGCTATTCCACTTTTTCATATATATTCAAAATATTAAAAATTTTCATAGTACAGTGACAATGCCACATCATTGCCTATAGCAGTTCAATTCACTAGGCTAGGCTATGAAGCTATGGAGCCAACCTGGGTTTCTATCAACAGATAAACAAAGAAGGAAAATGTATATCCACAATGGAATATTACTCAGTCATTAAGAAGAATGACTTTGACATTTGTCAGTAAATTAATGGATCTGGAGACTATCATTCTAATTGAAATAAGCCAGTCCCCATAAGCCAAAGTTTGAATGTTTATGCTGATATATGGAAGCTAACCCACAACATGGGGGGAGGGGAAGAATAAAAATTCAGTAGGTGAGAAAAAGGAGAATGAAGGGAAGGGAGGGGGGGATAGGACAAGTAAAGACACTGGAATGAATCTGATGTAATTTTCCTATGTACATATACCACAGTGAAGCTCACCATCTTTTGCATCCAAAAGAATGGGGTCCTAATTAGAATGAGATATAATCCATGGTTACATAATTATATCACAATGGATTCTACTATCATGTATAACTAAAAAGAACCAACAAACAAATTTAAAAAGTACTTCCAAGTTAAAAAAACAAAGAACTATTGCTTATCCAATAAGTTCTGGCATGTTCTTTTTCCATTTTAATTAGTCTCAAGATAATTCTTAATTTTTCTTTTCATTTTCTTTCTTTGCTCCATTGTGTTTTTTAAATAGCATGTTAAGTTTTTGTGAATTATCCAGAAATTTTCCTATTGTTGATTTCTTACTTCATATTCTTGCAGTAGGAAAATACATTTGAAATTATTTTAATTTCTTAAATTTGCTAATCATTGTTTTTTTGCCTAACATATGATCTGTTCTTGAGAAATTCTCATGTGCACTTTAGAAGAATGTATACTGTGCTGTTATTGGATAGAATGCTTCATACACATGCATATCTCATTTGTTCTAACATGCAGTTAGAGTCCTGTGTTTTTTTTGTTTTGTTTTGTTTTTCTTTCTGTATGTCCGGTACTTTGTTGAAAGTAGGACATTGAAGTCTATTGGTATTATTGTACTGTAGTCTATCTATCTCCCTTAGGATCTTTAAATGGATGCTTTATATTTTAAGTGCTTTCATGTTGAGTGTGTGTATATATATATATATATATATGAATTATTATGTCTTCTTAGTGAATTGAGTCCTTTATCATTGTATAAGATATTATTAGTTTGTTTCATGATTTTAACTTAAATATATTATAAATGATTTAAGTAACCTACTTGGACACTCTTTTCATTTCCATTTCTGTGAAATATTATTTTCCTTTCCTTTATGTTCAGTTTATGTGTGTTCTTACACATGAAGTGATTCTTTAGGCAGCATATAGTTGGAGTTTTACTTTTTTATGTATTCAACCTCTTTATGTCTTTTATTGGAGCATATACTTCATTTACATTCAAGATACTTTTGATAGATGAGGATATAATACTACCTTCTTGCTTTCTGGTTGTAGATCCTATGTCTACACATTTGATCAGCCACTTCTTTCAGACTTTATAGGTTGATTTCAATAAAGACCTTCTGGTCATGTGAAGGAGTTGTAAGGGCACAGGCTTGTGGGGGTAAAAGAGTGATGGCCCCAGTTTGACTGCAGGAGTGTTGTCTTCATGCCACTTTGTCAGTTCAGTTTGTTGTTGATTAATATTGAAGTGGTAACCAAGAGACAGTGCTATGAATGTCCACATCAAAAGAGAGAGCTATTGGGGCTGGGTTTGTGGTTCAATGGTGGAGTGCTTGTATAGCATGTTTTTAGTTCTCAGCACCACATATAAATAAATAAAATAAAGGTCTATTAACAACTAAAAATATATATAAAAAAGAAGAGAGCCATTAAGTTTTTCAGTGGTTATGACTGTTTAGGTTATTCCAATTTCTCTTTCTTTCACTGGGAAAATTGTGACTGAGAATATCCCTTTTGCCACTGGGTCTGGCTTTTTCAAGTCCTAGTCATGGTAGTTGTGGCACTTGTATCCAATGAGTGGCACCCATGTACCAGCCATAGAGTTTAGGTCTAAATCATAGGCACATGTGAAAGTAGTATGGCTCTGTGGTCTAGAGAGGATTAATACCAGCACAAAGGACTCAGTGTGTCAAATATGATAATGGTATTGCCAAATGTACAATGTTGTATGAGACACAGGTGTTTATGAACCAGTGGGTGAGCCAGGGATGGGAACATGAACATGTGCAGATCTATGGTGGTTCTAGGGTCAGGATAAAACCTAACTTCTATGGTGGATGAAATGTACCCAATGTACGGATGAATGTAGAGAGATACTGGCTCCAGAACCAGGATGCAAGGTAGCTCCCTGTGATCAACGTTCTAGTTTCTGAGGCTTAGGCATTCACAGTGCACCATTAGAACTTAGAACTAGTATCCAGAGCATAGGCTAGCACTCATTGTTTGATGAGCTGGTGTCCACAGTCTGGGCACGTGCAGAAACTTGGCTCTTAGAACTGGGATTTAAACTATCTCATTACTGAGATGATTCCAGTGTCTGAGGTATGAGTATAGTGCAGGCACAGAAATTAGGTCTGGCGTATGAATACTTATGGAATTGCCATAAATCAGAGGTAGTGGGCATGGGTAAGTTTGATAAAGGTAGAGACTCCACACCCAGATTGGCACAACAGTAACTGTTTCCTGGAAGGTTTGTTTGTGTGACTAATCCCTCTCTGGGATTCCCCTGATACAATAGTTTTTGGTTAACTCAGTGGCAAGAAAAAAGTGTGTGTCCTATTCAGAACAGGCTCTCATAAACTTTGGTTGTTCACACTGCATGGCTAACACTGATAACCTCCATCATCTTGCTTCACTGTTTTTGTTGTTGTTTTGTTTCGTTTTTCATATCATGGTTCAAACCCAGGGGTGCTTAACCACTGAGAACTATCCCCTTTTTATTTTTATTTTTTATTTTGAGACAGGATCTTACTAAGTTGATTAGGATCTAACTAAGTTGCTGAGGCTTGCCGTGAACTTGAAATCCTTCTGCCTCAGTCTTCTGAGTTGCTGGGATTACAGGTGTACACCACATCCAGCTGTGTTACTGCTTTGAAGACATTTTATGGCTCTTGTATATGCTGATGTCAGAGGTGATATTTTTAAAAAATATTTTTAGTTTTAGATGGACACAATACCTTTATTTTATTTATTTATTTTTATGTGGTGCTGAAGATGGATCCTAGTGCCTCACACATGCCAGGTGAGCCCTCTACCACTGAGCTACAACCACAGCCAATTGATGATCTTTTGAATATGGATTTTATATGTTTTTTCTCCTCTGTACCACTGTAGACTCTGAGATGGGACCTTGACCACCCCAGGGATATTCTGGTTTATTGATAGGTGTGTATATTTGTTTTCTGTAGAGGATGAAGACTATTATCTCTTATGGCAACATTATGCTCCATTATTACTTTTCATATTACATCCCATTCCAAAGAGCATTGTGCCCCACATCTTGCCCTCCAACATTCCCAAATTAAACTCTATCACTTGCCATAGATATTTCTAAAATATAATCTGACTAATGTGACTGTCTTTTATTTCTGATATTTCCCTTAAAATTTAGACATATTATAATATTATTTCTTATATTCATATAAGACATTAAAACTTTGAAAGCACATTAATATCAAATTTTACTATTTACTCTTTTTCTATAGGATCATTCAAAAAACTGGTTTTATATTAAAACACAAGTTAAGAATTTGGATCACAAGTTGTTATAATTACTGACCCAAATTCACATAGAAATTGAGCAAAGACTGGCACCTATAATTTTTGTTCCCTGTTTTGTGCTTTCACCACTACATTGTCTTCTGGTCTCATACTAGGTGCTCAATAGTTAATTTGTATTTGACTGTTTAAACATCAGTTTGTACTCAGAAAACGCCCTATGAAGCCAATAATCTGTGACAAATAATTTCCTCTGAAATTCTCTGTGATATTCAGAAGCCATTAATTTCCACTTCTTATTACAGAATAACTAAAAACTAAACTTGACACAGGAACTTCTTAAATGCTCGTTATGGTTTATATATGAGGTGTTCCCCAAAAGTTCATATGTGAGACAATACAAGAAAGTTTAGAGGTGAAATATTTGGGTTATGAGAACCTTAATCTAATCAGTGTGTTAACCTATTGATATGGATTAAACTGATGGTAACTGTAGGTAGGTAGTGTGTGGAAGGATGAGGAAGGTCACTGGGAGCATATGCCTTTGGAGATTATATTTTGTTCCTGATGCACAGAACATTCTCTCTGCTTTCTTGTTTCCTTGTTCTGAGCTGTTTTCCTCCATCATGCCTTTCTGCTATGATATTTTGCCTCACCTTGGGTCCAGAGCAAAGGAGTCAGTCGTCTATGAATTTAGACCTTGGAAACCATTTGCACCAACTAAACTTTCCCTCCTCTAAAATTATTCTTTCCAGGACTTTGGGTTACGGGTGAAAAAGCTAGCTAAAACAATGCTTTGAAAGATCTTCAGCGTAATATTAAGGAATAAATTGTACACGTTATAACTAAACTCAGAAAAACAAAGTATTTTCTTATAATTTCCCTGGGAAGTATATTTTTAGTCAGAAAAAAAAGGAGGGAAGAAAACATAATAATAAAGAAAGAGGAAAGACTAGAGGGAGAGAGGGAAAAATTATAGGAAAAGAAATGGAGATAAAGATTCAAAAAAAGAACAAGAACCTTTGTAGCATTTTGAACATTCCCCCCAAAATGTATAGTATAAAACCAAAATAGTTGTTTCCTTTGTAATATGTTACTTAAAATATTGATAGATGATCTAACGAGAGCCAAGTGTATGTGCTGTATGTTTACCTTAAGTAGTTACTTAACGATGTCTATTAAAATCTAACCATAATTTACATTCCCTCTTTCACTACCAATACAGATACATAGTAAATTATTTCTTTTAGTCATTTTCTTTGCAACCAATAAAACCTCCAATTCGTGGAGGTAGTAGAAAAACGTGATATTAAAGTTATTGCTGCATCTCTAAAACATGCCAAATACTTATAGTAGTTTGATAGTACTGTATGCATTACAACCATCAGCATTATAAGTGTTTCCTCGGGTAACAAATCTTTATTAAGTCCAAGTAAGAAGAGTGGAGATGTAAGGTGTGCAAGGAGTAAGAAAATGCCATGTGAGCCAGGCTCGGTGCCACATGCCTCTAAGCCCAGGTTGAGGCAGGAGGATCAAAAATTCAAAGTCAGCCTCAGCAACTTAGGGAGGCCCTAAGCAACTTAGTGACACCCTGTCTTAAAATAAAATATAATAAAAATGGTTGGGAATGTGGATCAGTGGTTAAGCACCTCTAGGTTCTGTCCTAGAAAAATAAATAAATAATACATGAAAATGGTGAAAATAATGAAAATGGAATAATAGAAAGTTATAGTAAGCTTCATTACAATATATGAGTTAGAAAATTTGAGTTGCAAATGACATAAAACAGTACTGCGATAATAAATCAAAGAAGTAAATAAGTATAATTATGTTTTTAATCACAAGACCTTCTGGTACATGGTTGCCATGGGTAAAGGAACCGAAATATATTGCTGACCTGAACTTCACATAAGTAATTAGTCTAAAAAGATGAGAAGAGTAGAAATCTAAAACAATACCCCAGAGAGTGGGCAACATGAAAATAATGAGTCAATAAAATGTGTTCATCACTGTAGATCTAAACCTGGTGAAATAAAACATTTAAAACAAAACGTCAATATCCTTTGAATATTTTTAAGTAACCAGAAAAAAAGAAAGCTAAAAATTAAAGGGAAAGTAAAATAATTACTATCTAAGGCCAACTTGTTAATATATGTAGTACTTCTCTTATCACAGTTCAGACAGTTGTTTCCTGCTTCCTATCCTTCTTCCAGATGGTGCTGGCTTTTCTTTAATGGTGTCATTGAGGGAATTTGCAAACATTAGTTCAGGAATGAATTCTGAGCCAATGAAATGTTGTTTATGGACCATTTCCAGATTCATGGGAATCTCGTGTTTTAAAAGTAGTCAAAATTCGTAGTAGAATTTATTATTATTATTTCTACTGTATTAGAAATAAATACACTGTGTGTGTGTGTGTGTGTGTGTGTGTGTGAGAGAGAGAGAGAGAGAGAGAGAGAGAGAGAGAAATAGGTATTATCAAAACAAAATTTTATTCTTAAATAAAGGTATTAAGTTTTCTGTATATTGCTTTATTTTAAGCTTGTGAATCGTTCATTACCTAGAAATTGTGCTTAAATATTTCATTACAAAACTATTCTTATATAATGACAAGCAATAAAAAACAAAACCTATGCAAATAAATTTAAAAGACTGAAATATCATAAAATTATTAAAGCTATTAATGATTAGTTTGTTAAATGGGTATAAGTTTTTCATCATACACTTTCATTATTTTATTAATTTTATGTAAATATGCATTATATTTGTGATAGTAAAACATATTATAAGTAGTAGCATTAAATTAGAGCATTTTATGACATTGGAAGAAAGAAAAACAATGAAATGGATGTGCTGAGTGTGAATAGGAAAACAATGATGACATCTGCAAGCAATACTGAATTGGAGGGTCAACCTATAAGGGATTGAAAAGAGCTTTGGATCATATATGTATATAATGGTATGGACAGGAGTGTCCTACATTTGGGGTTTTTAAGGTGAGTTAAACTGTACATCATAGCTCTCTAAGCTCATCAAAGCAAGCCCATATCTTGTAGATGCCACAATTTTGTGGAGCTCCAAAATTCTAAGTTTATTCCCAGCTCACAGGTGATGTTTCCCTGATTTCAGCATATTTACTAATTCATTGAAATATCTAATATGTGTTGGCAATGTACAAGGCAATGAAGATAACAAATTAGACACAGACACATTCCCTGACTTAATATTGTCTACAATTAGAGAAACCAGATTTATAATTGAATTATAAAGTACTAATTACTGTGAAGGAAGAGAAGTACAAAATAATTTTATATGTAATAGAGAGATCTAACTTGGTCTATTAAGTAAGGAAAATTTTGAATTTATATCAGAGGATAAAAAGAAATTGATTAGATCAAATATAAGGGGAAGATGTTGCCACATCATTGTAATAGTATGTACAAAATACTTGAGATACAACAAAAAGCAAATGTGAAAATTAGGTAAGCGGCTAATGAGGTTGAACCTCAACAACTAAATGAGAGAGTAACACAAGATAGAGTGTTAAGTGAGGGAGTAGGGGATAAATTATACTAACCTTGGTTAAAAGTTGTTACCCTTAGATGCAGAGCAAAATGGAGGTAAGTTCCTCTGGCAAGCTCTCCCCATAGACACACCAACTTAAACAGCTATTCACAAACATAATTACTAGCACTAGAGCTAAGTAAATCAGGTGAGAAATCAAGGTGTCTTCTTTTAGTATAAAAAAGTGAAGAGAAATATTAAAGAAGGCAGGAATGAAGTAGTTTTATACATCACCCCTTCTCCAACTATAAGCAGCCCAGCATTGATAGAGGTGCCTTTCATTTGTTAGAATGAGGGAGAATTAAGGCCAAGCCTTAAACTTGAAACTCAGTACTAGGTTGGTCATGGTGAAACCCAGTGTCAGACAAAGCCTCATGATATCTAGGTGTTGGCGAAGATATGGGGAAAAAGGTACACTCATACATTGCTGGTGGGGCTGAAAATTAGTGCAGCCACTCTGGAAAGCAGCGTGGAGATTCCTTAGAAAACTTGGAATGGAACCACCATTTGACCCATCTATCCCACTCCTTGGCCTATACCCAAAGGACTTAAAATCAGCATACTACAGAGATACAGCCACATCAATGTTCATAACTGCTCAATTCACAATAGCCAGATTGTGGAACCAACCTAGATGCCCTTCAATTGATGAATGGATAAAGAAACTGTGGTATATATATACAATGGAATATTACTCAGCCATAAAGAATATTAAAATTATGACATTTGCATGCAAATGTATGAAATTGGAGAATACCATGCTTAGTGAGAAAGCCAATCTCAAAAAACTAAAGGACGAATGATCTCACTGATAAGTGGATGATGACACATAATGGGGGGTGTGAGGGGGGCAAGAATGGAGGAAGGAGGGACTGTATAGAGGGATAAGAGGGGTGGGAGGTGTGGGGGGGAGAAAAGAAATAATAACAATGAATCAAAAACTATTACCCTAGGTAAATGTATGATTACAAAAACGGTATGCCTCTACTTCATGTACAAACAGAGAAACAAGATGTATCCCATTTGTTTACAATAAAAATGAATTTTAAAAAATTTATCCCAACCTCAGGAAACATGAGGTAGCACAAGACCCTATTTATTGTGTTAGTGAAAGGTAGTAATCTTGTTACTTTGCCCTGGAATTTAGTGCTGGACTGACTAAACCTAACCAATGGGAAACAAAAAATAAAAGTAAAATCTTACAAACTGTGGAAAGTTTACAAATACATGAACATTAAACGCTTTACACTTTAATAATCAATGGATCAAGGAAAAATCAAGAAATGAATCTAATAAGAATTTTCTTGAAGCAAATTAAAAAGGAGACACAATACACTAATACTTATGAAATACAAAAAAATCAGCACTAATAATGAAGTTTATAGTAATCAACGGCCAGGTTAAAAAAGTTGAAAGATTTAAGATAAAAAAAAAAACATGACTACATCCAAGGAACTAGAAAATAAGAACAAACTAAACCTAAAATAAGTAGAAT
Organism: Sciurus carolinensis; assembly: GCF_902686445.1. Taxonomy (NCBI): domain Eukaryota; kingdom Metazoa; phylum Chordata; class Mammalia; order Rodentia; family Sciuridae; genus Sciurus; species Sciurus carolinensis. The sequence continues at coordinate 118,952 of NW_025920375.1, forward strand.
GAGAAAAATAATAAATATCAGAGCTTAAATAAATTAAATGGAGAAGAATAGACAGTACTTAAGCAAGGAACCAACCTAGGTACCATTGAACAGATTAATAGATAAATAAAATATGGTACATATGCACTATGGAATATTACTCAGCCATAAAAAAGAATGACTTTATGACACTTGCTGGTAAATGGATGAACCTGGAGACCATCGTGCTAAGTGAAATAGATTAATCTCAAAAAAAAAAAACCTAATGGTTAAATGTTCTCTCTGATATGTGCATGCTAACACACAGCAATTGTGGGGAGGGAAAGAATAGAATTTCAGTCGATTAAACAAAAGGGAATTAAGAGAAGGGAGTGGGAATAGAAAGAGTAAAGACAGTGGAATGAATCTGAGACAACTTTTTCATGTACATTTATGGATATAATACAATGAATCTCCATATACAACCACAAGACTGGGATACTAATTAGAATAAGATATATTCCATGTTTGTATTAAATATGTCAATATATACTCTACTGTCAAATACTAAAATAAAGAAGCATTGAGTGGCCTCTTTGAAAATATAAACAAAATAGTCAAACCCTCAGGTAAATCATAAAAAAGAAATAGAAGATGCCAATAAGTAATACCAAAGATGTAAATGAAATATTATAATTGACAGCACATAAATATAAATGTTTGATAATCTAAAAAGAATGGATAAATTCATAGACACATATAACTTTTCAAGAATGGATCATAAAGAAATAGAAAACCTGAACAGACCAATAAGTACTAATAGCACAGAATAAATAATAAAAATTCTTCCATCAAGGAACAGGCCAGGGTAAGAAGACTTCACAGCTGAATTGTACCAATCTTCTGAAGAAGAAATAATACCAATTATCTTTATGTTATTACAATAAATAGGGGAGAAAGGAATTCTTCCAAACACATTATATGAAGCTAGTATTATCTTGATATTCAAACCAGATAAAGATGGAAGGAAAGAAGGAAGGAAGGAAGGAAGGAAGGAAGGAAGGAAGGAAGGAAGGAAGGAAGGAAGGAAGGAAGGTAGGAAGGGAGGGAAGGAGGGAGGGAAAAGAAAAGAAAAGAAAAAGACAAGACAAGACAATACTATGGTTCAATATCCTTGATGAACAATAGAGACCAAAAACAAAATTACCAGCAAACTAGAAAGATTATTCACCATGATCAAGTAGGATTCAATACACGGATCCAAAGAAGTTTCAATATATGCAAATCAATAAATGTGATTCCCCATAACAACAGAATGGATAATAAAAGCCATATGGTCATCAACTGATATAGAAAAGGCATTTTATATAATTAAATATCCCTTTATGATAAAAACAATAAACAATTTAAGCATATAAGAAATGTACCTCAATATAATGAAGCCCAATTATAATTTACCAGCTGCTAACATCACACTGAATGGAGAAAAGCTGAGAGCTTTCTCTAAGATCTGAAACAAACAAGATGCTCCTTTCTGGGATCTTTGACCTACTGATGGGTGTCCTACCAGAGAATCAGGCAGGAGAATTAAATGAAGGGTATCCCATTTATAAAGAAGTCAAATAGTCACTGTATGCAGATTACATGATTATACATAGAGAAAATTCTAATGATTCCACCAAAAAGATATTAGAACTAATAAATGAATTCAACATTTTTTAGGACACAAAATCAACATACAAAGTAATTAGTGTTGCTATATGCCAATAGCAAATGATTTCAAATTAAAAGTTAAAAATCAATAACATTTACAATAACTACACAAAGTAAAACAAGGAATAAATTTAAGAAATGAGGACACAGATATTCACAATAAAAATATTCAAACAGTGATGAAAGAAAATAAAGAAGTCAGAAAATAATGGAAAGATATACCATGTTAATGCACTGTGAGAATCAGTATTGTTAAAATGTCTATGATGCCCAATGTAATCTACAGAGTTAATATAATCTCTATCAAAACATCAATGACATTCTTCATTGGACTATAAAAAATAATCATAAAGTTTGCATACAATGACAAAAATCTTTGTGTAGTCAAAGCCACCTTGAGCAAAAATAAAAAAAGGAGTCATCACAAAAACAGATATGAAAGTATACTACAAAGCAGTAGTTATCAAAACAGCATGGCATTGGCATAAAAAGAGCCACATGGAACACAATAGAGAGCTTGGAGGTAAATCCATGTATATATAATCAACTGACTTTTTTTTTTTTTTTGGTACTAGGGATTAAACCCAGGGGTGCTCAACTACTGAGCCACACCTCCAACTCTTTAGATATTTTACTTTGAGTCAGGGTCTTTCTGAATTGCTGAGGGCCTGGCTAAGTTGCTGAGGGTGGCTTTGAACTTGTAAACTTGTGATAAATTTTCTAGGAACATGCATTGAACAAAAGAAAGTCTTCAATTATAATAATGATAAAATTGGAAATCACGCAGATGAATAGTACTACACTTATATCTCCCACTTGCTATAAAAATCAACTAAAATGGTTATAAAGGTGGCAGTTTGGAGGCAATCATCCATAATGTGCTGCTTACATTAGATTGAATCAAAACAACAGGGTGCAATGCTTTACGAATAGTTAGGGTGGAAAGCACTGGAGAGCTACCTTTAAGAGTTGGTAACCAGGTGAAACAGAGAAATGTTGTTTTCTAGAGTGTTTGGAAATAAAATGCACCAAATCTAAATGCTTGGTAGGTTGGCACAGAAGGGTAGATGCCCTCTAAGCAGACTGAAATTTGGAAAATTATTTACAACAATCTCCAGGAGTTCAGAATCTACCACTGGGCAAACATGCATGACGAGCAGAGGGAAGTTTGGGGTACTATACATAAAGTTAGCATGGGAGAAGGGTTTCTCTGCACTGTCCAGCATATTCATATGGTGCCATGGAGGAGAGACATCTTAAGAAGAGTCCCATTGTCTGTAATCACTGGGAGACCAGAAACCCCTGCAACTCAATAGACATGCATCAAAAGTCACTCTGGTCCCATGGGAAGTGACTGTGAAACATATCATATGAGAAATCTATCCAGTGGGCCCTATAATCTGTGAGGTGAGGAAAGTAGAAGACATTTTAATTTAAAATTAATGGTTTAACCTCTGTGAAAAAGAGTGAGACAATTTGTGTGTGAATTTGCAAGGGGACTGGGACTGGGAGTGCCATGAATAGGAAAGGATTATTGCTTTGTTCCTGCAACTCCTACCCCAGCACAGTTCCATTGGCTTTCTCCATGATCAGAGCTATTCAATATTCAATGGATTAACTCATATAGCCTGGACATGTGTGACATCCCAAAGTGTACTATCTTGTGTCCAAGGGTTTGCGAATCTCATTGATTCACAGACTTGGCAGGAGAGAGGCTGGTGGGCAATTTCTACTCTCACCATGTGCCTGTCCTTGGGTGCAAGGATGGAAGCCTTAAGAGCAAATTTAGCCCTACTGTGGACATCCTTTCTTTAGGTCATGTAAGGGGAAAAGGATGGGAGTAGCTCAACCTAAAATCTGCCCTAACTGGTTTGGTATGTTTAAGCTGGAACAAATAAAGAAAACAGCAGGCTGCAGTTGACTCCCTACCCACCATATATGGGGAATTCCCAAATTAGTGTCCTGGAAATAAGTTTCTTCATTATTAAAACCTCAGCAAAGTAGAAATTTTTACTTAGTTTTGGTTATTTTTTGTTTGTTTTCTCTTTGTTTTTCTTTTGTTTTGCTTTGTTTCACCTCATTAATTTTCCATGCTTTTATCAAGTTCTATTTATTTTAATTAATTCTTTAGTTTTCCATTTTCTTCTTTTTATTATTTATTTATTTTTTTTTAAAGATTTTTATAGGATCCAAGATGGTGGACTAGAGGGTGACTGCATCTCCCGTCGCTCCAGAACCCAGGATTCAAGAAGGGGAGGCAATGAGAGACTCGGACTAACATAGAGCCCCGGGTTGAGTCTCTCACACCCGGTGAAGCTCGGCCCGGGCAGCAGGCCCGGACAGGGGCAGCTTCTCAGAGCAGGGCAGGGCAGCTAGAATCTTCCCCAGGCAGCCCTGCTCCCTCCCACAGCACGCTGCTTCCAAAGCCAGCTTCTTGGAGCAGGCCGCCTGGTGAGAGCCTTTCCGCACAGAGCCAGCTCCAAGCCCCAGACCTAGCGGTGGGCCCTGGCCCACAGGTGGCTTCTGGGACTAGGGCAGGACAGCCAGAGACTTCCCCAGGCAGCCCTGCTCCCTCCGGTGGCAGGCTCCTTCCACAGCCAGCTTCTTGGAGCAGGTCGCCCAGTGAGAGCCTTTCCGCACAGAGCCAGCCCCCAGCCCCGGAACCAGAAGCGGGCTAGGGGCAGCTTTCTTTGGAAGCACTGCATTATCAAGTTCCTCCAAGACTTCAGGCTACTGAAGGCTGGGAGGTGATATACTGGAAATCTACCGGGACACTATAAGCCAATAGAGGAAATCTGCAATATCTCAGGGTCCCACTGACAGCTGATCAATATGAGAAAACAAGGGAAGAAAATGTCCCAAACAAACCTAGATACTATATTAATAAAACCCAATGACAGCACAGCAGAAGAAATGTCAGAAAGGGAGTTCAGAATGTACATAATTAAAACAAACAGGGAAGCAAACGAGGAGATGAAAGAGCAAATGCAGGCATTGAAGGAGGAGATGAAAGAGCAAATGCAGGCAATAAATGATCACACCAATCAACAGTTAAAAGAGCAAATACGGGAAGCAAAAGATCATTTCAATAAAGAGTTAGAGACACTGAAAAACAAACAAACAGAAATCCTTGAAATGAAGGAAATAATAAACCAAGTTAAAATCTCCATAGAAAGCATAACCAATAGGACAGAATACCTGGAAGGCAGAACCTCAGACACTAAAGAAAAAATACTTGATCTTTAAAACAAAGTTGACCAAACAGAGAAGATGGTAAGAAATCATGAACAGAATCTACAAGAATTATGGAATATCATGAAAAGGCCAAATTTAAGAATTATTGGGATTGAGGAAGGCTTAGAGAAACAAACCAAAGGAATGAACAATCTATTCAATGAAATAATATCAGAAAATTTCCCAAATCTGAAGAATGAAATGGAAAACCAGATACAAGAGGCTTATAGGAATCCAAATATACAAAATTACAACAGACCCACACCAAGGCACATTATAATGAAAGTACCTAACATACAAAATAAAGACAGAATTTTAAGGCCGCAAGAGAAAAGAATAAAATTACATTCAGGGGGAAACCAATAAGAATATCAGCAGATTTTTTCAATCTAGACCCTAAAAGCTAGAAGGGTCTAGAACAACATTTACCAAGCTCTGAAAGAAAACGAATGCCAACCAAGAATCTTATACCTAGCAAATCTTACTTTCAGATTTGACAACAAAATAAAATCCTTCCATGATAAACAAAAACTAAAAGAATTTACAAAAAGAAAGCAGGCATTAGAGAACATTCTCAGCAAAATATTCCATGAGGAAGAGATGAAAAACAACGATGCAAAACAGCAACGGGAGGAAAAAGCCTAAAGGAATAGCCAAATAAAGGAGAAACGAAATCATGTCAAAAAACAAAAATGAGTCAAAAGACTGGGAATACAAATCATATCACAATAATAACCCTGAATGTTAATGGCCTGAACTCATCAATCAAAAGACATAGATTGGCAGATTGGATTAAAAAGAAAAATCCAACGATATGCTGCCTGCAAGAGACTCATCTCATAGAAAGAGATACCCATAGACTAAAGGTGAAAGGATGGGAAAAAACATACTGTGCACATGGACACAGCAAAAAAACTGGAGTATCCATCCTCATTTCAGATAATGTGGACTTCAAGCCAAAACTAGTCAGAAGGGATAAAGAAGGACATTTCATACTGCTTAAGGGAAGCATAAATCAGCAAGACGTAATAATCATAAATATCTATGCCCCGAACATTGGCTCATCCATGTATGTCAAACAAATCCTTCTCAATTCCAGAAATCAAATAGACCACAACACAATAATACTAGGCGATTTTAACACACCTCTCTCACCACTGGATAGATCTTCCAAACAAAAATAGAAAAAAGAAACCATAGATCTCAATAACACAATCAACAATTTGGACTTAACAGACATATATAGAATATACCATCCAACAAAGAACGAATAAACTTTCTTCTCAGCAGCACATGGATCCTTCTCTAAAATAGACCATATTTTATGCCACAAAGCTACTGCTAGCAAATACAAGAAGATAGAGATACAACCCTGTATTCTATCAGATCATAATGGATTGAAATTAGAAATAAATGACAGAATAAAAAACAGAAACTTCTCCAATACCTGGAGATTAAATAATATGCTATTATATGATGAATGGATATCAGAAGACATCAGGAGGGAAACAAAAAAATTCTTAGAGGTAAACGAGAACAAAGACACATCATATCAAAATCACTGGGACACTAGGAAAGCAGTACTTAGAGGAAGATTTATTTCATGGAGCGCATTTAATAAAAGAAGTAAAACTCAAATAATAAATGACCTAACACTACAGCTCAAAGCCCTAGAAAAAGAAGAACAGACCAACACCAAAAGTAGTAGAAGACAGGAAATAGTTAAACTCAGAGCTGAAATCAACGAAATTGAAACAAAAGAAACAATACAAAAATTGACAAAATAAAGAGTTGGTTCTTCGAAAAAATAAACAAAATTGATAAACCTTTAGTCACACTAACAAAGAGAAGACGAGAGAAAACCCAAATCACCAAAATTCGGAATGAACAAGGAAATATCACAACAGACACGACTGAAATAAAAAACATAATTAGAAGCTATTTTGAAAATCTATACTCCAACAAAATAGAAAATTTCGAAGATATCATCAAGTTTCTAGAGACGTATGAATTGCCTAAACTAAACGAGGAGGACATACACATCTTAAATAAATCAATTTCAAGCAGTGAAATAGAAGAGGTCATCAAAAGCCTACCAACAAATCAAAGTCCAGGACCAGAGTGGTTCTCAGCCGAGTTCTACAAAACCTTTAAAGAAGAGCTCATTCCAATACTCCTCAAAGTATTCCATGAAATAGAAGAGGAGGGAACCATCCCAAACTCATTCTATAAAGCCAATATCACCCTGATACCTAAACTAGACAGAGACACATCGAGGAAAGAAAATTTTAGACCAATATCCTTAATGAGCATCGACGCAAAAATTCTGAACAAAATTTTAGCAAATCGCATACAAAAACATATTAAAAAGATAGTGCACCATGATCAAGTGTGTTTCATCCCAGGGATGCAAGGTTGGTTCAACATCAGGAAATCAATAAATGTAATTCACCATATCAACAGACTTAAAGTCAAGAATCATATGATTATTTCGATAGATGCAGAAAAAGCATTTGATAAAATACAGCACCCCTTCATGCTCAAAATACTAGAAAAAATAGGGATAGTGGGAACGTTCCTTAACATTGTAAAGGCCATCTACACTAAGCCCATGGCTAATATCATTCTTAACGGTGAAAAACTGAAAGCATTCCCTCTAAAAACTGGAACAAGGCAGGGATGCCCTCTCTCACCACTCCTACTCAAGATTGTCCTTGAAACTCTAGCCAGAGCAATTAGACAGACCAAAGAAATTAAAGGGATACGAATAGGAAAAGAAGAACTCAAACTATCCCTATTTGCTGATGGTATGATTACATACTCAGAGGAACCAGGAAATTCCACCAGAAAACTCTTAGAACTCATAAGTGAATTTAGTAAAGTAGCAGGATATAAGATCAATGCTCATAAATCTAATGCATTTTTATACATAAGTGATGAATCTTCAGAAAGAGAAGTTAGGAAAACTACCCCATTCACAATATCATCGAAAAAAATAAAATACTTGGGAATCAATCTCACAAAAGAGGTGAAAGACCTCTACAATGAGAACTACAGAACACTAAAGAAAGAAATTAAAGAACACCTTAGAAGATGGAAAGATCTCCCATGTTCTTGGGTAGGCAGAACTAATATTGTCAAAATGGCCATACTACCAAAAGTGCTATACAGATTCAATGCAATTCCAATTAAAGTCCCAATGATGTTCCTTACAGAAATAGAGAAAGCAATCATGAAATTCATCTGGAAGAATAAGAAACCCAGGATAGCTAAAGCAATCCTTTGCAGGAAGAGTGAAGCAAGGGGTATCGCAATACTAGAACTTCAACTATATATCAAAGCAATAGTAATAAGAACAGCATGGTATTGGTACCAAAATAGACAGTTGGATCAATGGTACATAATGGAGGACACAGACACAAATCCAAATAAATACAATTTTCTCTTACTAGACAAAGGTGCCAAAAACAGATAAGACCAGAGACCCTGCATCTTATAGAAGAAAATGTAGGTCCAAATCTTCAACTTGTTGACTCAGGACCAGACATCCTTAACAAGACTCTAAAAGCAGAAGAAATGAAAGCAAGGATGAATAAATGGGATAGATTCAAACTGAAAAGCTTTTTCTCAGCAAAGGAAACAATAATGTGAAAAGAGAGCCTACAGAATGGGAGAAAATCTTTTCCACATGCACTTCAGTAGAGCACTAATCTCCAAATTTATAAAAATCTCAAAAAATTTTATACCCAAAATACAAAGAATTGAATCAGTAAATGGGCTAAGGAACTGGTCAGACACTTCACAGAAGATATACAGGTGATCAACAAATATATGAAAAAAATGTTCAACATCTCTAGTAATAAGAGAAATGCAAATGAAAACCACCCTAAGATTCCATCTCACCCCAATCAGAATGGCGATTATCAAGAACACAAGCAACAACAGGTGTTGGGGAGGATGTGGGGAAAAAGGTACACTCATACATTGCTGGTGGGTTTGCAAATTAGTGCAGCCACTCTGGAAGGCAGTATGGAGATTCCTTAGAAAACTTGGAATGGAACTACCATTTGACCCAGCTATCCCACTCCTTGGCCTATACCCAAAAGACTTAAAATCAGCATACTACAGAGATACAGCCACATCAATGTTCATTGCTGCTCAATTCACCATAGCCAGATTGTGGAACCAACCTAGATGCCCTTCAGTTGATGAATGGATAAAGAAACTGTGGCATATATATACAATGGAATATTACTCAGCCATAAAGAATGATAAAATTATGGCATTTGCAAGCAAATGGACGAAATTGGAGAATATCATGCTAAGTGCGATAAGCCAATCTCAAAAAACCAAAGGACAAATGATATCGCTAATAAGTGGATTTTGACACATAGTGGTGGCTGGGAGGGGTTAGTGTTAGGGTTAGAGTTAGGGTTAGGGAGGGGGGCAAGAATGGGGGAAGGAAGGACTATATAGAGGGAAAAGAGGGATGGGAGGGGTGGGGGGAAGGGGAAAAATAACAGAATGAATCAACCAACATCACCCTATGTAAATTTATGATTACACAAATGGTATGCCTTTACTCTAAGTACAAACAGAGTAACAACATGTATCCTAGTTGTTTACAATAAAAAATAATAAATAAATAAATAAATAAATAAATAAAATCAAATAAAAATAATTCTCCAAATGGTCCTACTTCCCAGTAACTGAATCCATAAATATCAAAGTGTATGCAATGCCAGAAAGTTGAAAAATTTATTGTTAAAGCAATCAGCAACTTCAAAGAAGATACAAATAAACAGTTAAGTGAATTTTAAAATACAATTCAGGACATGAAAGGACATTTAAATAGGGAGATAGAGATTCTGAAAAAGAATCAATAGAAAATCTTGGAAATGAAAATTTAATATATAAATAAATTCCTCAGTTGAAAGTCTTATTTATAGACTAGATAAAGTGGAGGAAAGAATATCAAGACATAAAGACTAGGTGGATGATCTAACACATTCAAACATTGATAAAGAAAAAAATGAATAAAAATATGCAAAACTTATAAGAAACATGAGTCATGATTAATAGACCAAGTGTACAATTCTTTAGATGTAGACAAGGAATAGAAGTACAGGCTAAAGGCTTAGAGAATCAATTTACCAAAATAACACAAGAAAATATCTAAAATATTTGGAATGATATTAACATAGAGCTACTGGAGTCATTTAGAATCCCAAGTAGATATAATCAGAAAAGAAATTCTCTACAGTATGCTAAAACTAAGCAACAAAAATATAAATGAAAAATAAAATTAAAGTTGCAAGGGATAAGCACCAAGTCACTTTTAAAAGCAAGTTTATCAGAGTAACATCAGATTTCTCAGAAAAATACCTGAAGGCTAGAAGGGCATGGAGTAGTATATTTCAAGCCCTATTTTTTTAAAAAAACTATCAACCACAATTACTATACCCAGCAAAGTTATCCTTCAGGATCAAAGCAGAAATAATGGACTTCCATGGTAAATATAAACTCAAAGAATTGATGACCACTTAACCAGCATTACAGAAAATATTCAAAGGAGTTTTATACCCAGATGAGGAAATAAAATAAACCACCAAAAGAAAACAGCAACAATTATATCTCATTAGAATATTACTCAAGTAGTTAGGGAATGGGAAAGAACAATACATTATTATTTCATTAAAACATCTTATAAAACTGAACTAATTTGTCTAAATTCAAAAATTTACAGGGGTTGTTTCAGAGTGTGATTTACAAAAGAGGTCTACAGCAAAAAAAAAAAAAAAAAGAAGAAGAAAAACAGAAAAATATCAGGAGCTAGTCCATTTCTTCTAATAATACTCTTATAAGTAAATTTTCTGAATTATCCAATTAAAAGTCACACACTAGATTTTTTTGAAAAGGCCAACAGTTTGCTGTTTTCAAGAAACTGATCTCACCTATCAAATGAAAGGATGAAGAATTATATTCCAATCAAATGGAATGTGAAAGTAAACAGGCATAGTTATGCCCTGAAAAAACACATATCAAGCAAAAACCATCAGAAAAGACAATGAAGGCCACTATATACAACTAAAGGAAACAATCCATCAAAAAGTGACACTTGAAAGACAGTGTAATGTATCTGATATAACTTTCCTATGCACAATATTAATATGCCACAATGAATCTCAACATTGTGTACATCCACAAGACTGATTCTAATTGTAATAAGATAATTCCATGATTGAGTAAATATATCAAAATAGATTCTACTGTCATGTATAACTAAAAAGAATAAAAAGAAAAATGAAAAAAGAAGAAATAACAGTTGAAAATACATACACAATTGAATGTTAGTATGTCTGATTTTTTTTTTTTGATACTTGAGATTGAACCAAGGGTTGTTTAACTACTGAGCCACATCCCCAGCCATTTTTATTTTTTATTTTGAAACGAGGTCTCACTCAGTTGCTGAGGGCCCCACTAAATTGCTGAGGCTGGCCCCAAAATTCTGATCCTCCTGCCTCAGCATCCTGAGCTGCTAGGATAATGGCCATGAGCCACCACACTCAGCCAATGTTTGTTACTAGAGAATTACTGTTATAAACATTAGTTGGATTCATTTCGACAAATTCAAACATGCATGGAATTTGATTTGTTCTACTTCAGTCCCTCTTCACCTCTTTCCTCCCCTCCTCTCTCCCCATATTCACCTCCCTCTATTATTCTACTGATCTTCCTTTCACTCATTATTTTATTTATGTTTGGTTTGTGCTTTTTACATATATATAAATGTGGAATTTGCTGTGGTGTGTGTGTGTGTGTGTGTATACATGCACATAGCATGTTTTTGTTAAATTCATTGCACATTCCCTCCCCTTTCCCATCCCCCTCCCTCCCTCTCAATCTCCCATTTCTACTGATTGATCTTGCCTGTATCTCTATGATTTCACTCCTCTTTTCCCCTTATTTTACTCTAGTTTCTGTATAATGAAGAAAATATTTGACCCTGGATTCTCTGAGTCTGTCTCACTTATTTCACTTAGGATGATGTTCTCCATTTCCATCCATTTGCTAGAAAATGCCATAATTCCATTCTTCATTATGACTTAGTAAAACTCCATTGTGTATAAACACCACTTTTTCTTAATCCATTCTTACACTGATGAACATATGTGGAAGACCAAAGTGTATTTTTTCAGAAAGCACTACTATGGGAATCAAAGCAAGAGATAAAAATATATAATGAGCTAAGTGCCTCACTCCCACCAATATATAGATCTTCTAGAACCTCCTTCCACCAAAAAGAAACAAACTAGAAACATTGGAGTATAAATTACATTGGAGATAAGTGACATGTAGACAAAATTGATTTAACAGACATTTACAGAATATTATATACAACAGCTGCAGAAATTGCTTTCATCAGTGCATAGCACTTTCTTCAAAACAGATTATATTTTAGGGCATAAAACAACAAATATTAACAAATAACAAAAAATAAACAATATTCTGCATCTTCTTAGACAATAATGGAATAAAATTAGAAGTCAACAATAAAAGAAACTGTAGAAATTATACAAACACATGAAGATATTAAAATGTATTTTTGAATGAATAGTGAATCATTGAAGAAATGAGGGAAAAAATTTAAAACTTCTATAGTCGAATATAACTTATAAAACAACCAACCAGAACCTATGTGTGGGGTGAAAGCAGTTATATGAAGAAGTTAATGGTCATTAGAAAAACAGAGAAATCTCACATAAATAAAAAAGGTATTCATTTCAAGGTCTCAGGAAAATAAGAAGCAATCTAAACTAAAATAAGTAGAAGAAAATAAATAAAAAACATCAGTGGAAAAATAAATAAAAAACATCAGTGGAGAAATAAATAAAATACAGACTAAAAGAACTATAGAAAGGATCAATGAACTGGTTCCTTGAGAAGATAAGCAAAATTCACAAATGCATATCCAAAATAACATAGGAGAGAGAGAGAGAAAAAAAAACAAATGAATGAATTTAGAGATCAAAAAGGGGCTATGAAAATACACACCACTGGCATGCGCTATAGCATGCACCTGTAATCCAGTGACTCAGGAGACTCAGACAAGAGAATTGGAAGTTCAAACCTGCCTCAGCAACTTAGTGAGGCCCTAAGCAACTCAGTGAGACCCTGTCTCAAAATAAAATGCAAAAAGAAGGCAGAGGATGTGGTATAGTGGTGGAGTGCCCCTGGGTTCAATCCCTAGTACCAATAACAAAAACAAACAAACGAATAAACACTGAAATCCAGAGGATTATTAGGGAATATCTTTAAAACATATAAAGTAATATATTGTAAAATCTAGAATAAAGGGACAACTTTGTGGACACATACACAAATTTAGCAAAGAGGATATTAAAAGTATAAATACATCAATAAAAAGTAATGAGATTAAAGCAGTAATAAAAAGTTCCCTCAAAAATCAAGCCCAGCTCCGAACCAACTTAAGGTGAATTTCACCAAACTTTTAAAGAAAAACTAATACTAATGCACCTTAAACTATTTATAAAATACAATAGGAATAATTTCTTCAAACTCATCCTATAAACCAATATTACTCTGCTACCAAAACTCATTAAGGAAACAGCAACAATAATTTAAAATATTATAGACCAGTATCCTTGATGAATAAACATGCAAATTCCTCAATAAAATACTTGAAAATCAAATGCAACATAACATTACAAATATCATATGCCATGACTAGATAGTTTCTTTCTAGGGATGCAAGATTTATTCAACATACACAAAGCAATAAATGTAATATGACATATAAATAGAATCACACATAAAAATCACATGTCAATAGATGCAAAAATTATTTTGAAAAAATTATGTTTCAATGTAAAAGGCTTGAAAAACTTATGTATAGAAAGACCATACCTCAGCATAATAAAAGATATGCAGAGAAAACCCAAAACCAACACCATATCAAAATGGGAAAAATTGAATTTCTTTCAAAATGTGGAATAAAACAAGGCTGTCCATTATCAGCATTGTTTTCAGTATTGTAAAATTTAGCTAAAGTGACCAGGCAGCAAACATAAATAAAACAAATAATAGCAGGAAAAGAAAAAGTCAGATTATATCTGTTTGCAGATGACACTAATTCTATACATAGAAAAAACTGAAAAGTGTCCACAGATGATATACTGATATAATTATATACCTAGAAAAAACTAAAATATCCACAAAAATCTCTTAGAACTGGCAAACAAACTAAGGATACAAAAGTAAAATACAAAAGCTCTTAACTTTCCTGTACACCAACAATGAACTCACTGAGAAAGAAATCAAGAAAACAATCCCCTCCAAAATAGCTTAAAATGCTAGTAATAAGCCAAACCAAGGAGGTAAAAGGACCCTAAATGAATTGATAAAATTCTGCAGAAACTGAAGAAGATACAAGAAGATTTAAAGAAATCCCATCCGTGGGTTGGGAGAATTACTATTATTTAAATGGACATTCTACCAAAAGTAGCTTACAAATTAAAATCCAACCCCCCTTAAATTACTAATGAAATTCTTTGTAGAACTAGAAAAAATCAGTTTTAGAATTCATATTAAAGCATAAAAGATCCAGAATTTTCAAAGCAATTCTGAGCAAAATGAACACTAGAGGCATTGCAATATCTGCTATGGTTTAGATATAAAGCGTCCCCTGAAAGCTCATGTGTGAGACAAGACAGGAATGTTCAGCAGTGGGATTTTATGAACTATAACTTAGTTGGTGGATTAAAATATTTGATTGATTAATAATTTGAATAGATTAATGGGTGATAACAGTAGGAAGGTAGGGTATGACTGGAGAAAGTGGTTCACTTGGGGGCATGCCCTTGGAGATTATATTATCCCTGGTTCCTTGAATTCCAGCTCTATCTGCTTCCTGATTGTCATAAACTAAGCAGCTTTCCTCTGAAACATCCTGTGACTATGATGTTCTGCCTCATATTAGGTCCAGAGCAATAGAGTCAGCAGACCATGAAATGAACCTCTGAAGTCATGAGACAAAATAAACTTTTCCTCCTCTAAGTTGTTCCCATTGGGTATATTTGTTGCAGCAACACAAAACTGATTCATATTGCAATACCTTATTTCAAATATAGTATAGAGCCATTATTGTAGCCAAATACATGTTATTGGCATGAAAATAGACATGCAAAATATCAATGGAGTATAATAGAGGACCCAGGAATAAACTCATACATCTATAACCATCCAATGTTTGATAAAGGAGCCAAAAACCATATGTTGGGGAAAAGAGAGAGCTTATTTATCATATGGTTCTGGGAAAATTGAACTCTGATTATCAGAAAATAGAAATCATAGCCCTATCTCTGACACTGTGTAAAAATCAACTCAAAATGAATTAATGACATGAATTTAAGACCTGAAACTTTAAACTATTAGGGAAAAATGGAGAAAAAAACCACTTCAAGATATAGGTACATAAAATGATTTCCTGACTGTGACTGTAATGAACAAATAATCCAATTGATATTTGAAGAAAATATATATGAACAGAAAATACTCAAGAGAAATACAAATGGCCAAAAATTATAAGAAAAAGATGTTTGACTATTTCACTCATTTGGAAAATGCAAATCAAGACTACATTGAGATTCCATCTCATCATAGTTAGAATGGCTATTATCAAATAAAAATGCTGGCAAAGGTGCAGGGGGAAATGAATCCTTAGATTCTGTTGTTTGGAATGTAAATTAGTGTAGCCACTATGGAAAACAGTACAGAGGTTCCTCAGAAAACTAAAAATAGATGTATCATGTATTCCATCTATGCCACTCCCAGGTATATATACAAAAGGTATCAGATTCAGAACACTATATATACACTTTCATACCCATGTTTATTACAGCAATACTCACAATATTCACATTATGGAATCAGTCTTGATGGCTCTTATGGTTTACATAAAAGATGTCCCCCAAAACCTCATTTGGTAAGAGAATACATGAATTTCAGAGGTGAAAATATTAGATGATAAGAGGTATAAATTAATCATTGGATTAATATACTGACATGGATTAACTAACTGGGTGTTAACTGTAAGCAGGTAGGATATGGCTAGAGGAGGTGGGTCACTGAAGGCATTTTGGGTCTTATATTTTGTACCTAGTGAGCAGAGATAGCTCCCTCTGCTTCCCGACCCTGCCATGAACTAAGCACTTTTCCTACCCTGGATGTTTCCCCATGATATTCTGCCTCACTTTGGACCCAGAGCTATGGAATCAGCTGACGATGAACTGAACCTATGAAACATGAGCCAAAATAAACACTTCCTCCTCTACACTGTTTTAGTCAGGACTTACCAACACAGTCATGAAGAAACTGACTAAAAAAATGGCCATCAGTGAATAAATGCATAAAGAAAATGTGGTATATATGGAAAATAGAGAATTACTCATTCAGAAAAAGAACAAAATCATGTCATTTTTGGAAAAACTGATAGAACGTGAAATCAATCACATTCAGAAAGACAATTGTCACATATTTTCTATTATATGTGGCATCTAGAAAGGAAAAAAAATCAAAATGGATAACAGAAAAGTACAAGGGGAACTATTAGGGAAATGATAGGGGCTGGAGTGAAGGGGAGAATGGAATAAAGAGGAAAATAGCAAGAGGACACACCACCAAAGACGACATACAACCAAAGTACATCATATGCATGTATGAAATTGTTACAATGAAAGTCATTGTTTTATACAATTACTATGCACTAATAATCATAATAAAATGCATTAAAAATTTAAGGTAAGATCTAAAATATAAATGTGATAGAAGAACATAAAGGAAATGCTTCAGGATCTGCTATGGGTACAGATATTTTAGGAAAAGACTTCAAAAGCACAGAAAAACAAAAGCAGAAATTGACAAATGGGATTACATCAAACTAAAAAGTTTCTGTACAGCAAATGAAACAATGAATGGAGTGAAAAGGCAACCAACAGAATGATAGAAAATATTTGCAATGTATACTTTGGCAAAGGTTTGATATCCAGAAAACAGAACTCCAGAGGAGATCCAAGATGGCAGACTAGAGGGAGGCTACATTCCTTGTCACTCCATGACTAAGAATTCAAACAGAAGAAATACTGTTTCTCTTTGGGGCAGCCATTGCTGCCCACCAATCCCCTGCTGTTTACCCTCCTTTTGTCTGCCGCAATCTCCCACGGTCTGCCAACATAATGCCCACCTTTGGAGCACAGATCTCTTGCTGACCACCACCTATCATCTGCCATTTGTACGTTTGCCTGCCTCTTTCCTGCCTATCCTGCCTTTCACCTACCCATTGACTTCCAACTCACATCCACCACTGATCATACACCATTAATCTCTAGATGACCTGAAGACCACCAACGGATCTACTGCTACCCACTGCCCACTGCTGCAGGGAAGTCCATTTTCATAGTACCCACAGGTTTGGTTAATTCATGCAGCTGCCACCATCTTGAGACACCCATTATGGCCTACGGGTTTGGTGCTGCCATGACTGCAATCTCAGGGTGCAGGCACCTCAGTCTGTGGACAGTCTGAGGTACTTCTGCTGGGTGTGATAGTGGCTGTGATCTGGCTTCCTCTTTGAAGGGTCACTCCTTTGTGTGAGCACATCCCTGGTAGTCTCTATGCAAATTGAATGGGCACTGAAATATTAGGACTATAGCAAGGCAGGGCCTGGGGAAACTAAAGTTGAAGTCCATCAGATTGCAGCTGGGTTTGTGTGGGCCAGTCTGGGTCTGGCAAGCCTGTAGAAAGCTGGAGAATAGGGACAGTTCCCCAGGGACAGAGCACAGGTTGGAGAAAATGGAGAAAACTGAGCTCTCTCCAGCTCAGTGAGTCCTGAGGTGTGCAGGGAGAGAAGAGGATGGCTACAAGGGGTGAGAAGAATGGAAGAGGGTGTGAGGGCATCTTGCTATTGGCTTGCCCACCCAACCATCAGGAACTCACTGTATTGGAGCTAATAACAAACTTCAGACAACTCCACCTATCAGCAGAGAAGGGAAGCTGAGAAAATTTGAGAAAGCCAATGGAAGCAATCATTCAATTTTCCATTGATACTTTCCTTTATTTTCTCCTCTCTCTCACACCTATACCATG
Source organism: Sciurus carolinensis (assembly GCF_902686445.1). Lineage (NCBI taxonomy): Eukaryota > Metazoa > Chordata > Mammalia > Rodentia > Sciuridae > Sciurus > Sciurus carolinensis. The sequence continues at coordinate 137,021 of NW_025920375.1, forward strand.
TTTAAATCCAAATATTTTTCATTGATCAATTTGTTGAGGAATGGGATTCTGAATAGTATACTACAGATTTGTTGTGTATTCTTACATTTTTAATTTTTGTTAAATCTATATATATATATTTTTCTCTCATCTGTCTCCCTAGATTCTCTTTCTCACTTCTCTCATAATAACAGCCAACTTCTATTAATTCCTCCCTCATTCTTACTACAATTTTTTTACCTATATCTTCCTCCCTCATAAACATCACATCTTATACTACTTCTGTTCTGTCACTGTCCCTCATTTGAAATGGTAAAAAACTGTTAGCAAACTCAGTGTTATACTGTAGACAATAATTGAACACATCATTTCTGTTTATTGCTACAAAACTGTAGACACATCAATAGGAACTATTTGGTTTAAGTTTGTATATTGTTTGCATTGGGTGCTGTTAATATTGGTCTCACCCTTAAAGGTGAGGTACTAGAAGCCTTCAGGGACACTATAAGACTACAAGGTAGGAACTGTACTGCCTCAGATCCATACCAATAGATGGGAAGACACAGAAACAACATGAAAGAGCAAGGGAACAAAGCACCTCAAATGAACCAAGATGTTCCAACAATAGAATCCATAGACAATGCAGAAGAAGAAATGTCAGAGAAGGAGTTTAGAAAGTACATAGTTATATTGATCTTCTAAATATAGATGGTATCAAAAAGAAAATACAGGAAGTGAAAGATTACTCCAATAAAGAGGCAGAGATTATAAAAAGGAATCAAGTAGAAATCCACAAAATGAAGAAAGCAATAAACCAAATTAAAAATTCAATGAAAAGTTTCCCCAACAGACTAGACCACTTGGAAGACAGAACCTCAGACAATAAAGACAACATATATACAATTGAAATTAAAGTCAACCTCATAGAGAAGATGGTAAGAAACCATGAATAGAACTTCCAAAAAGTATAGGATAACATGAAAAGACCAAATTAAAGATTTATCAGAATAGACGAAGGCATGGAGATACAAACAAAAGAAGTGCACAATCTTTTCAATGACATAATGTCAGAAAACTTCCCAAATCCAAAGAATGAAATGGAAAATCAACTATAAGAGGCTGACAGTACCAAAAATGTGCAAAAGTATAGCAGACCCACACCATGGCACATTATAATGAGAAATGACTAACATACAAAATAAGGATAGAATTTTAAAGGCTGTAAGAGAAAAAAAATCAAATTACATATAGAGGGAAACCAATTCTGATTTCAGCTTACTTTTCAACTCAGACCCCCAAAGTCAGGATGTCCTGAAATATCATATATCAAGCTCTGAAAGCAAATGGATGCCAACTGAGAATTTTAAATCCACCAAAATTAAACTTCAGATTTGAAGACGAAATAAAAATCTTCCATGATAAACTGAAGTTAAAAGAATTTGCAACTAGAAAACCCACACTACATAATATTCTCAGCAAAATATTACATGAGGAGGAAATAAAAAAAAAAACAGTGAAGGGAGGAAATACACTAAAGGAAAGGACAATCAAAGGAGAAACTAAGTCAAGTTAAAAACCAAAATAAATCAAAATGACCAGGAATACAAATCATGTCTCAATAATAACCCTGAATGTTAATGGTCTAACCTCAACAATCAAAGACATAGACTCGCAGATTAGATTTAAAAAATAAAAAAGACCCAACAATATGCTATCTTCAAGAGACTCACCTCCTAGGAAAAGACATCCACAGACTGAAGGTGAAAGATTGGTAAAAAACATATTACTCACATGGACTGCATAAACATGCATAAACTGCATGGACTATTAGTCAGAAGGGATAAAGAAGAACATTTCCTACTGCTTAAGGGACAAGCATCAATAAGACATAACATTCATGAATATATATGCCCCAAACAGACCATCTATGTACATTGATTTCAAGAATCAAGTAGACAACAACAAAATAACACTGGGTGACTTTAACACACCTCTCTCACCACTGCATAGATCTTCAAAACTAAAACTAAACAAAGAAATCATAGAATTAAATAATAAAATCAATAATTTGGGTTTAATGAACATACATAGACAGTAGTTTATCCATCACTGAGTGACACTTTCTTCTCTAAAATAGACCACATGTTATGCCACAAAGCAAGTCTTAGCAAAAACAAAACAAAAAAAAAAATAGGAATTCTACCCTGAATTCTATCAGATCATTTTGGAATCAAACTAGAAATCAATGACAAAATTAAAAATAGAAGATACTCTAATGCCTGGAGATTAAATAGCATGCTATTGAATGACGATTGGAGAGCAGAAGAGATCAGGGAGAAAATTAAAAAACACTTAGATGTGCACGAGAACACTGATACAACATATCAAAAAAGGAAAGTTTATTGCATTGAGCTCGTACATTAAAAGAATAAACATTACATATCAATTCCCTAGGGAAAAAAAGAACAAATCAATACCAAAAGCAGTAGAAGACTGGAAATAATCAAAATCAGAATTGGAATCAATAAAATTGATACAAAAGAAACAATTGAAAAAAATCGACAAAAAGTTGCTTCTTTGAAAAAATAAATAAAATGGATAAACCATTAGCTACACTAACAAGGAGAGAAGAGAAAACTGAAATTACTAAAATCATGATGAAAGAGGAAACATCATGACAAACACTACTGAAATACAGAAGAGAATCAGAAACTATTTTGAAAACTTATACTCAAATAAAATAGAAAATGTCAAAGACACTGACAAATTTCTAGAGGCATACAATCTACCCAAACTGAAGCAGGAGGACAAACACAATTTAAAAAGATCAATTTCAAGCAATGAAATAGAAGATGCCATCAAATACGTGCCAACAAAGAAAAGCCCAGGACAAGAGGGATTCTCAGACGAGTTCTACAAGACCTTCAAAGAAGAATTAACACCAATACTCCTCAAATTATTCCATGAAATAGAAAAAGAGGGAACCCTTCCAAACTCATTCTATGAGGCTAGTATCACCCTGATACCAAAAACAGGCAAAGACACATGGAGGAGAGAAAACTTCAGAGCAGTACCTCTCAACTCAAAGTAGATGAAATATTTAGGTACTAGAACAAAGACCTTGCATCTAATGTTAGTTTAGGACCTGACTTCCTTAACAAGACTCCTAAAACACGAAGTAAAATTAAGTCTCAATAAATGGAATAGATTCCAACTACAAAACTTCTCAGCAAAGTGAAGAGAGAGTCTACAAAATGGGAGAAAATCTTTACCACATGCACCTAAAAAAGAACACTAATCTCCAGATTACATAAAGAACTCAAAAAACTTAACACCCAAAACACAAGTGACCCTAACAATAAATAGGCTAAGGAATTGAGCAGATACTTCATGAAAGAAGAAATACAATCAATCAACAAACATATGAAAAAATGTATATCATCTCTAGCAATTAGAGAAATACAAATCAAAACTACTGAAAGATGTCATCTCACTGCAGTCAGAACAGCAATTATTAAGAGTACAAACAATAATCATTGATGGTCAGGAAGTTGGGGAAAAGGTACACTTATACATTGCTAGTGGGACTATGAATTGGGGCAGACACTATGGAAACCAGTATGGAGATACCTCAGAAAACTCAGAATGGACCCACCATTTGACCCGGCTATCCCACTCCTTGGTTTATACCCAAAGGACTTAAAATCATCATACTACAGTGATGCAGCCACATCAACATTTACAGCAACTCAATTCACAATAACTAAACTATGGAACCGACCTAAATGTCCTTTAACAGATGAATGGATAAAGAAACAGTGGCATACAAACACAAAGGAATATTATTCAGCCTTAAAGAAGAATGAAATTATGGCATTTGCAGTAAATGAACGGAATTAGAGAATATCATGCTAAGTGAAATAAGTCATTCCCCAAAAAACCCAAGTTCAAATGTTTTCTCTGATAAGGGATAACTGATTTATAGTGGGGGGGGAGGTAAGGATGAAAGAACTTTGGATTATGCAGAGGGGAGTGAGGGGATGGGTGAGGCAGTGGGGATGGGAAAGACAGTAGAATGAGACAGACATTATTACCCTACATACATGTATGATTACACTACTGATGTGACTCAGCACCATGTGCAGCCAGAGGAATGAGAATTTATGCTCCATTTGGGTACAATGTGTCAAAATGCATTCTACTGTCATGTGTAACCAATTAAACAAATAAAATAAATAAAATTTTAAAAACTCCAAATAATAGCAAAAGAAAAAACTGAGTCAAAATGGACAACAAATATTTCTCAAAAGATTTCCTACAAATGATTATCACATACAAGAAAAATGTTCAACATCACTTATCACCAATAAATGAAAATCAAATTCACAATGAGATGTCAACTCACCCTGTAAGAATGCCTAATATCGAAAAGGCTAATTTTAACAAATGCTTGTGAAGATGTGGAGAAAAGGGAACCACAGAACAAAATCATAGAATGTTTAATATAACCATTATGGAAAACAGCCTGGAATCTCCACAAAAAATCAAAAATAGAATCACCAAAAAAAATCTAACAATCTCATTACTGGGTATATATTAAAATAAAATTAAATCAGTATGTCAAAGAGATATATGTATAAACTTCTATGTTCATTGCAGTGATATTCACCATACCCAAAAAATAGAAACAACCTAAGTGTCCACTAGTAAATACCTGTAGTATGTATATACAATGAAATACTATTCAACCATAAACAATTAGATTCAGTCATTTGCAACCACATAGATGGAACTGAAAATTATTAAGCTAAATGAAATAAGTCAAGCAAAGGAAGATAATTACAGCATGGTCTCATTTATATATGGAATCTAATTTTTTTCTCATAACATTGAGAGTACAGTGGTGGTTACCAGAACTGGGAAGGGTAGGTGGGAGGAAGCAATAGGGAAATGTTGATTAGTGGATACTTAGTTACAGTACAATCTTACTAAAGTAAGAACTTCTTGTGGTCTGTTGCACAGTAGAGTGAAGATATACAATAATAATGTACTGTATAATACTGTATGTTTCAAAAAGATGGAGGAAACATTTTGAATAATTTTACCCCCAAAATGATAAATGTTTTAGGAGATGAAAAATTTCATTTCAAATGAGTATTACACAATATATGCATGTACCAACATATCATATGGCACCACATAATTATGTACAAATTATGATTTTATGTGTTATTTGAAATTAATTTAAATTTTAATAAATGAATTTGAAATAAATAATAAATGGAAAGTAATTATTATCAAAGAATAAAGCATGGCAAGGCAAAACAAAAAAAAGATCTAAAACCCATGGGATATGAAAATGGAAAGTCATGTTCATTTTTAAAATGGTACATTCCACTTTATAAACACACATTAAATATTTCTGAAAGACAAAAGATAAAAGAAGAAAACAAAAATATAAATAATCTTATTGAGACAGATCAGTGGAGTACAGGAAGAGGATTGAGGGGGAAGGAGGAAGGATGGGTTAAGGGGTGAGCAGTGGAATGAATCAAATCTAACTTTTCTATGTACATATATGAATATACCACAGTGAATCTCATCATTATATGTATTCAAAAGACACTAATTTAGAAAAAAAAAACTTTAAATTTTTAAGTAAATAGCAGAAAGATCAGTAGAGTAGAGGGAAGGTAACAAGGAAATGGGATTAAGGAAGTTCTGGGACCTGAATTAGAGCAAATTACATTCCATGCTTTCATAATTAAGTCAAAATGAATCCTTATGTTATGTATAACTAAAAAGAACCAATAAAAAACCTTAAGTTGTATTAAATCATTTAAATAGTTCCTTCATTAATGTGATTAAAGTCTTTACATATCAAATTCATTTACAAGAGACAGCTTTTTAGCATTCCTGGATTTTCCTATGATAAAATTAGTGATGACAAATAAAGTCCCATTTTATCAAAGAGTTTTAAGATTTTTCTCTTTCAGCTGTCATGGTAATAAACAAAATAAAACATATAGCACCAACTGCAAAGACCCTTCTTTTAGGGTTAGAAATAAATGTGCTCAATTTTAAAAAATAGTTATTTATTTCATATAAAATAATATCAATATTTCCCAAAAATTCCCTGATAAGCATTTATGGATAGGGAGCATATGCCTAGATTATGTAATGTCTAAATATCTTCTTTTTAAATAAACATATGGTAAATTTAGTAAAATTAAAAATTGTATAAATTCTCACAGTTTTGACTTCAAGTTTTTATTATTTTTTGTCCTTCTTTAACATCTGAATTCTAATGGTTCCATCTTGTGGTGATAATCAGAATAGGTTCTCCATATTATGTGCTTTATTTTTTCTATTTTTTCTATAAAATGCCTAAAAGTAAAACAACCCTTAAAAAGTACAGAAACTTAGTTATTACAGATGTATTTAAATATCTTTACCTGGCCCTCAAGTAATTCATAGCTAATAAGAAAGAAGGGCAACTTAGGCAGACATTCCAATATGCTATGATTGGTATGAAAAGAAAGATTTGCACAAGGGGCAGTAACTGCAGAAAGGATTCTAATCCTTATCAACTCTTGAGAAGGTCAGGTAGAAAATGATACTATTTGGTTTAACTTTGGGGATTTGGGTTAGATTCTGAACTATGGCTACATAAGAAGGAAACCAAATGTCTGGAGCCAGATGTCTCTTTTTGAGGCAGAATGACAAATCTTCAAAACTGGGATTAGGGACATCAGGATGATACAAATATCATGAGTCAAATTTGAGAGGTAACCAACCATTACATATCCAGAGATGATCCAAGAGAAGAGAAATAGGTAGAGATAGGCAAAGAGGGAATAGTGCAGAAAATTTCTAAAGGCAATAAATAGCTAGTGAAATGGTAAACCAAAGGGAGTCAGGGTATACACTTCCAATCCAAGTGATATTATAATTTCATCCTTTGAGGCACTATTTTGAACCATATATACAGTAGTATTAGGTAAAATAGTAAAAACAAAAAAATATTCAT